>NC_140560.1:810230-832730 GCF_057381845.1 Rhamphochromis longiceps | reverse complement strand
ATACACACAGTTACTGTCCCTCCACACATACGACTCGGTTCTGCTTCTATGCCCCAGCTTTGTTTACTTTTTCCCACCGAGGCTTCTAGACTTCTGATTGGCCAACATTTCTGCACGGTTAGGAATCTAGCGCCACCTGCTGCTTTGGCATGTTCATAGCAGCGTTTTCCTTCATTTCTGCCTTTATGTGTGGACGGGATTATTTTTTAAAACGAAAACGGAAAATCTCCGTTTTCAAAAATACCCGTGTACGTGTGGACGTAGCCTCAGTCTCTGACTGGAAGCGCTAATTCGTCATTCGGCTTTTGTCAGACTAAAGTAACTGTTACAACTGTTTGAAAAGCTCAGCTATACAACAAGGAGAGATTGAGAATTTCCTTTTAGTTCTCAGTTTATTTGATATTGACAAAAGTTAGTCAGTTTTGTCTGTTCTTCTGTAAAACAAACTAAGATTTATTTTTAGAATTAATATTTTGTTTCTAAGTGGAATTGACAATTTAGTCTGTTTCGTTTGTTCTATTTTGAAACTTAAACGCTTTAGCGGCTGCCTTTTGTGTAGTTTGCAATATTTGCCTTTATTTATCTGAAAAAGTCTCATGTTCCTTAAGTACATCTACCCTGTTGAACTTATTATGGGAAATAAATATTTAAATAAAAACAAGCTGCTGATTATTTCACATTTTACTTGTGAGCAACGGCACATTTAAATCTTACAAATATAGTTATTTGGCTGATATCGTGATAGATATCGTTATCGCCTGAAATGAAAAAAACATATCGTGATATGAAAAAATCTCATATCGCCCAGCTCTAGTTTAAATGGTAAATTTCTTCATGTGAAAGACTGTAACATATAATTAAATTTTTGCTTGATGCAATGTGCATGAAGTTAAAAGATTAAAACTAATAAAACAATTTTTAAAAAGAGACTTTTCCATTTGATTCAATTTGATATGATGATT
This sequence comes from Rhamphochromis longiceps, assembly GCF_057381845.1. Classification (NCBI taxonomy): domain Eukaryota; kingdom Metazoa; phylum Chordata; class Actinopteri; order Cichliformes; family Cichlidae; genus Rhamphochromis; species Rhamphochromis longiceps. Next base: position 831,768 of record NC_140560.1, on the reverse strand, counting down.
ATGCAGAAAAATAGAGTTGGGCTGAAAGGTCTGTCGCTTTATTACGTATTCAGATTAGGTATCATGTTTTTAAAAAGTAATAAGTAAATAAGTAATCTCAGAGTGACGCTGAAAAACTAGTTCATGCATTTATTACTTCCAGGCTGGACGACTGTAATTCATTATTATCAGGAAGTCCTAAAACCTCCCTGACAAGCCTTCAGCTGATCCAAAATGCTGCAGCAAGAGTCCTGACAGGGACTAGAAAGAGAGAGCAGATTTCTCCTGTTTTGGCTTCCTGTTAAATCCAGAATTCAAAATCCTGCTGCTCACATACAAGGTCTTAAATAATCAGGCCCCGTCCCCTGCTGTTGTGATTTGGTACTGTATAAATAAAATTGAATTGGTATTTGATAAATGGGAAATGTAAAGCTTACATGTGAGTCCTTGTGTTTTTAAATTAGGTTTATACATGTGATGTGTCTGTTCATATGGAGAAATCTGCTGAGAAGCAAAATAGGCTGTTATTTAAGTGTTGCTTGCAGGATGAACAGGTTAGCTTGCTGTACTGTGATGAAGAACAGCGTGTGACGGGTGCACAGTACCTGTGGTGCTTATGGTCAGAGTTAGGTTACATCAAGTGTAGCAGGGATTAGTTAAGCTGATGATGGTGAGATTCATTCCACCTTCATGCTAACTTTATATCATCTAGTATAAAAACAGCATGAGCAGTGTACTGTCAAACATCTGCGTACGTCTTGTTCAGTTCGGTCGTGTAAGTCCACAAAGAGCAGTAAAACTCAGAGCAGCAGCAGCATGTAGCTACTGGAGCGCTCAAAAGAAAGTGTAGTGATTTGTAATTCTTTTCCCCGTACACTAGTTTGTGTACTTAAGTAGAGAATGTGTGTGCCTTTGCCACCTGTGTTACAGTAGGTGTGAATCATGCCAGGGCCTGGTGCCATGTACCAACTCTTCATGCTTCAGGCCTCGTCCAAAATGCTCCATATTCACATTTTCCAGTAGAGCTTCAGAGGGTTTAACATCGTGTTGGTAATCACCCCAGGAGGGTCCACGTTTCCAGTTTAGCCATGATCCTTCCTCTTGGTGGGATCATGGCCTTTAAAAGGCCGAATGTGGATTCATTGTCCTTTTCTGTCAGGTAGTCTCCCGCCATCATGGCCTGGGGTGCTTTTTCCTTCAGTGGAGCTTCAGGAGGTGCAGGGGCGTCAAACAGCTGCTGGCTGTGTCCAGATGTTGCAGAGAGCGTCCCTCATGACTGAGGGCCCTCGTCTGTGTGGTAACCACTGGGTTTATCAACAGGACAATGCTACAGTACACAATGCTGCAGGACAAGAGACTTCTTCTAGGACAATAACATCACCCTGTTGGACCATCCTGTGTGTTCCCCTGATCCAAATCCAACTGAGAACCTTTGGGGATGGATAGAAAGGCAGTAGATGCCTTCATGCGGCCGTCTTCACCACTTGGAGAAATGTTCCCACTCACCTCATGGAAATGCATCCTGTGACTGTGGGAGGGTCTGTAGTGTCCACAGACAGTGTTGTGTTGCTGTGTTGTTAATCCTGGCTTGTGTGTGTTGTGGGTTAGATGTATGCAGGGTGATCGAGCTGCTGGACCGGCTGCAGCGGACTGGTGAGCTGCCTCCTCCCAAACTGCAGGCCCTGCAGAGAGTCCTACAGAGCAAATTCTGCGCTGCCATCAGAGAGGTAAAGTGCCACGGCCCTTTTAAAAGAATGTTTAATAATCGTTTTCCTAATGTCCGGTGCATAAAGTGAGCATTGTCACGTCCTCACAGTCTGTTTAAAAGCAACTCTTTTCATTTAATCATCTCAGACTTTTTTAAATGACCCATGTGAGAACATGTGCACTTTCTTCCTTTCTTTTTGGACATTTTTGTCTTTATTGAATGGTGGCGCAGTGGAGATGGACGATACGCAGTAAAGACCGTGGATTGGACTCTGACCTGGGCCTCAGCACACTGGCCGTACAGCCTTCAGTAGAGATTAGTACATGAGCTGCTCTGCCTCCTGAGCTGCAGCCACATATTTAGCCTCCAATCAGTGAAAACTACACTTTAAGTTTGAGGCCATTTACTAAAATCTGATGCTGAACGAGCAACCAGCCACCACGCTGGCGTTCTTGGCAACACTTGCATTTAAAAAGTTAAGTTAGATAACTAATGACTGTAACAACTAATGACTTAATGAATAACTAAATAGTAAAGAAGATAACAGAAAGTAAATAAGTGTGAGCCTTGAAGCTGTTATCAAAGACTGACTGAAAGCACATGGTGCAGTTTCTTATATTTAGCTAATAATAGAATTTATCATGGATGTTTGCAGTGTTATCCATTGTCTGTGTATCTACTGCACTGTGTGATGCTACATCCCCATTACACTCCAGTCTGAGCCACCTTTGTTCTGCTTTGTTGTCCTTAGGTTTATGAGCAGCTCTATGACACTCTAGACATTGTTGGAGGACCAGAGGTGCGAGCACAGGCAACAGCCAAGGTATTACAAATGACAAAGCAGCTTTATGTTAGAGATTTGGGCTGTTTGTGATTGCAAACCACAGCAGTGTTGTAGTTCTTAGACTACGACGCTCTGCTAATGCCACTACACACACTGTAGTGGCATCTTTAGTCAAAGTGGGAAAAATCTGACTACACATTGGAATATTTAACTGTACTGAGCAGACACTGAGATACTGAGAACAGTGCAGTATGCATTTGTTAAACTGATAAATATGTTTTAACAAAAGTAGTACAGTTAAATGGGATTAACAGTGCAGCACTCCTGCAGTGCTGGAATATGGTGACCTCTGTCATAAATGGACTGATTCTTATACAGCGCTTTTCTACTCACAGCTATACAACAGGCCTCATTCACCCAGTCACACAAGCACTTCCTTCTATACTTAAGTGCAAACTAATCTACATCCACACTCCGATGGATGCATTGGTGAGCAACTTGGGGTTAGTATCTTGCCCAAGGATATTTGGCATGTAGACTAGGGGAAGCCAGGGATCGAACCAGCAACCTTCCAGTCAGTGGCTGATCTGCTCCACCGCCTGAGCCACAGCCACCCCATAAATGAAAGGTTTGCACCAGAGTGGCAGAGTGTGGAATTTGTTTTTGCTCAAAACAAGTGAAGATGTAGTGATCGTGCATCTCCCACTGAAACAGTAGGATGCATAGTTGAAGGGAATCTTGAAATGCTACAGATGAATGCAGCGTTTAATACATGAATTTGCACTGAAGAATACCACCTGACATCCTTCCAGAGTTTGCCTCTGACGGATATCTTTGTCTCCTTAAGCCTTTGACCTCTAAAAGCCTGTCACGGTGCCATGTGAGGACGAATGCTCGGCTGGTTAGCCGGCTCCACAGTGTGCTCTTCCTGACGTCTACTTTCAGCAGTTTGAAATGCTGAGCAACTTCATGTTTTGTGTCCTTACTCTCTCTGTCTGGGTTTTTTCTTCCTTTGTTTCCCTTTCCTTTCCTCTTTTCTGGCAGCTTTTGCAATCAGAATTTACTATTGTTAGAAACATATTTGCATTTCTACCACACATGCTCTCTATCCGATTGTTAAGTGATGACGTGACGAATCCTACTTCCGGGTCTAAAGTAGTCTGCGTTTAATATGGCTTTTGTGTTGTTAACATGTTTAATGTTATGTATTTTCTTCTATTTGATCTCAAAAAGCTCCTAAAACAGTCAGTGATCACTGTTGACCTCCCTCGGCTTTTATTACCGCTAATCATTTATTTAAGCTCAGTTTTTAAAACCTTAGGATGTAACTACAGCCCAGCCCATGCAGCAGTATATGAATGACTAACCTCGTATTGTGGATGGATTATCTCAGTTGTTCTCCTGGCTGAAGTTTGGTCCTTTTACAGCATCCTGCCATGCGATTACATTTGTTCCTGACCACCGAGAACACTCACGTTAACTTTTATCGAGTGGAAAAAAAAGTTAGCTTGTTTATATTATGCTAACATAGCTGTGTCGCTAGCGGTCACGTAGCACATCATTATATACCAGCTAGCCCAACTTCAGTAACCCTACAAACGTCACTGCTGTTTAGTTTTCTGTCTTCATTTATGTTGGAAGTGATAGCAGAGCTGTACGTTTTAATTTGTTTCCAAAACCCCGCAGTCAGGACATGCTATATTGTATTTAGATAGAAGCTAGCGAGCTAACTCCCTGCTAACTTCTAACTCCGTTAAATGTCATAAATTCCGTTTCCATGGATGCCTGGATGTTAAACTCAATTGTTACACCTGGTAGAGCAGAACGCTGATCATTTTATTAAAGATGAAAGACTTTAGACAGTTTTTCAACTCTCAGTAATGCCACAGTGATCGTTTGATAAATGGACCTGCAGCGGAGTTTAGGCCCAGACACGGCTAGTGACGTCAGACTGAACAACCGGATAGGCTCCTTTTTGTGCTGTTTGTTTTTCATTATTTATTTTAGTATATTTGATCTATTTATTAGGGCTGCACGATTTTGCATAAAATGAGAATCACAATTTTTTGGCTTAGAATTGAGATCACGATTTTCTCACGATTTTCTTTTCCAATATAAATATTTATTGCACTTATTAACTGCACATCAACTTCGTAACAGTTGAGACTGAACATAAAAACAATAAATAAACATAAAAACAACAAATGTCTCACATTTTGTCGTTGCCGAAAATGTACTGCTTGAAATTCCGTCTCCACCGTTGCTCGACGATGCGTGTATAGAGCAGGTAGTGCAACAATAGAAAAATAGTTGGCACTGTGTAGCGTTTGTCTAGGGTGTTGATCGTTTTCCTAAATCCCTCGTTTTGCACAGTGTTGATGGAGCCATATCTTTGGTCAGGTGATAAGTGATAGCCTCCGTAATTTCTTTGTGCCTGCGGGAGTTCGACGTGTATAGGGAAGCGCTGTATAAGGTTCCTGTTATTGATGTTTGGGTGGTTGACCGGGACGGATTTTCTCCAGTCACTTTCTCGTCATCCCTGACGTGCTCTCCGTTGTTTTTTCCCTGCTAATTGACCCTGTGCATGAGAAAATGCTAACTTCCTGGTTTGAGACCGGATGTGGGGTTGTACATTTCCGGTAGCTTTACTTTGCGGTCAATCGCTACTGTGAAGATATCCTCCAAAATCATGTCCAAAACTCGAAAACGGAAAGATGGCGTTAAGTTACAAAGAGCAGAAGGTGGGAACACTCACCGCTGTTGTGTCATAAAAAATCTAATGATCAATTTTGACGTTTAAAGCGTTTAGATCGATCAGTTGTTTACATCGCTCAACACAAGCAGAACTGCATCACTGCAGCAGACGACACATCGTCCACATTCAGAATCACATCTTTGTATAGTGACTGGTCTTATGATTTAAACAGGCAAATGTTCAGCATTCAAACTACAGGTGAAGAACAGTCAAACCAGATGTTTCCCTGTTATGTCGATATCAGCTAGTCAAGTACACACCTACACAGTATGTCAACAAACCGTGAAAAAAGCCACACAAAAAATGAATGATTGCTGGTAACGGTTTCTATACATTATTATTTATGAAGGGTATGTTGTGACTTACCTTCAAAATTACAGCGGTCCCTCGCTATAACGTTCACCTTTCACCTCGCTGTTTCACAGATTTTTTTAGTGCAAGTTTGCACGTTTTTTTACGTCACATTGTGTCTTGATCGCTGCAGACGATCTCCGTGACGTCTCTCCTGTACAGTACAGAATCGCTGCATCGATCGCTGGCAGTGTGACTCTGAAGTGTAGTACTGTATGTCCACGATGTCCACGAAACGTTTTGCACTGTCAAAAAATAAAATTGGCTCCTTGATTTCACCTCTCGCTGGTTATTTTTAGAACATAACACCCGCGATAAACGAGGGACAGCTGAGAAATATAACATTTGAATCCATTTTCTCTTTTGCTCTGAGGCGCGGGGCAAAAATATCGACAAGTCGATGAACATCAGAATCAGAATCAGAATACTTTATTCATCCCGAGGGAAATTAGGGGTTACAGCAGGCAGCACGCTAATGGCGCATGCGCACTCACAAAGGAACCTTCTGACCAACTTTACACAAACATCATTTACAGATATATTGGGTAAATGCCCGAGACATCTATAGAAATGTAAATCGCTGCTTGATTCATTCATTTGCTTAACTTGTTTTGGACCGTAAACAAGGCGTGAATAGGACACCGGAAACAAAGCTCCCCACAGGAGTTTCTGCACCGGAAGTAGCACATGCTAACGTGCACACAGTCAATTTTAGCAGCCAGCTTCTGTATCACGTGGTATAAGGCTCCGTCCTTGTCATTTGTTGAGCAGGAAGAGTGAGCGCTTGTTTCCGTGCAGATTACGTCCCGGATCAAAATGCGGTACAATCGTCGTCGTCTTCTTTTTTTTTTGTAAATCGTTGTCATTTGGAAATGAGATCGCACATAAGTATGAATTGAGATCGCGATTTTCTAACGATTAATCGTGCAGCCCTACTATTTATGCATTTTTATTAAAATTATGTATATAATTCAGTTCTATTCGGTTTTATGTCTATAGAGCCAAATCACAAAAATAGTTGCCTCAAGGTGCTTTATACTGTAAGGTCGACCCTATAGATACAGAGAAAAACCCAACAATCATATGACCCCCTATGAGCAAGCACTTTGGTGACAGTGGGAAGGAAAAACTCCCTTTTAACAGGAAGAAACCTCCAGCAGAACCAGGCTCAGGGAGGGGCGGGGCCATCTGCTGTGATTGGTTGGGGTGAGAGAAGGAAGACAGGATAAAGACATGCTGTGGACTTTATGAGTTACTCAGATTGTCTATAAACAGGCCCACATTTAACACTACCACTGTGGGAAAATAGCTTGTTTTGTATTGCATCCTTTGAATGCAGCATATGTTTGTCCTCCCACCTGTGTACTGTCAGATCCTCTGTTTTGTGTAACAAATAGAGGTAACTGGAGATGTGATGTGAAATAGAACTTGTTGTTTTGCTCATCATGTGGTTTCCTCTCTGATTAGGCCACAGTGGCAGCCTTTGCAGCCAGTGAGGGGCACGCCCACCCAAGGGTGGTAGAACTGCCCAAGACAGAAGAGGGACTGGGCTTTAACATCATGGGTGGAAAAGAGCAAAACTCTCCCATCTATATCTCAAGAGTCATCCCTGGAGGAGTGGCTGACCGCCAAGGTGGGCTGAAGAGAGGAGACCAGCTACTTTCTGTCAATGGTGTGGTAAGAGGATCACAGAAGCCCACTTACAACCTGCTGAGGAGAGGTGCACACAGCGTGAAGACCAGAAGCAGTCACTGAATCCTGGAATTATTTTAAAAGTGTTAACTACAAGTATTTATCCAGTTTCAAGACCCCATTTAAAACCATTGTCTGTAGAATTTGTAAATCCAAAAATAACACAAGAACATTTCTTCATATACGGCACATTTACACTTTGTTTTTAGGTCAGGCGCATCAACAGTCACATTTATTATCATTTCTAGTTCATTTTGTACTTTATGTATGTTCAGTAGAACATCTACATGAATATACAGCATCAGTATATTATAATTGATATAAATAATTGATACTGTTTGATACTAATTGATTCGTTTAGCCTACCTGTTGGCCTGGATAAGGTGTTGCAGGGGTCAGGTGCAAAGTGTGTTGGGTGGGGTTCGGGGGCCATTCCTCCTGTCAGGTCCCTCCAGATCTCACTGTTGTTCCCACTGGGACAATGGGACGACAGACTCAATACTCTGAGGACCTCCTTAAGCCCACTGATGCGTCTCCTGTAGAAGCAAAGGCTGGGGACAGGAGAGACGACTCGTCCATCACTGAGGTGGTTAAACACCTCCGTGGTGGCTGGGCCTCTGGGGTGGATGAGGTTCACCCTGAGTTCCTAAAGGTGTGGATGGTGCAGTGTTTGTTATGCTGACATGCTGAGAAAGATGTAGAGGATCTGTGCAACAGCTTTAAATTATTCTTAAATGCAGTGGAGCAACTTAAAAGACTGCTCTTAACCTATAATCTCTATCTCGTTCACTCACCTTATCCAACATTGATAGTGAAGGTGTTAAAGATCCTCCATCAGTCACTTTAATATGACTCAGATGTAACCATAAGAACAGGTTACTGGCACCCTGAGAGGTAGAACTGGCTGCCTGCCCACATCACTGGGAGGTTGGAGAGGTACTCTAGCCATACGTGACAAGAGATGTGAAAACATGAGTGTATCCATCTCTCTAAAATGAAGGAATACTGTAGAAGTGCATGTCAGTGCATCGTCATAGCTGAAACAGGTTAGCACTGTCCTTTCACTCCTGGAAAGTGTTGATAAGAAGTCATTCTTGTTTCTCTCTTCTGAACGGAGCAGCTTCTGTCCCCTTCCAGAACAAAATGAGTGGGTGTGCATCAGAAGTTAATGAGGGTGATCTCTGTGTGTACAGCTTACCAGGGCAACCCTCGGAAAAACCCACAACCTATTCCAGTCGCTGGGTAGAGGGGAGGTCATCAGACGTTCACTTTATGGGTAAAGAGTAAACGTAGTCGGAAGAAACGGCTTCTTGTAGCATGTCAGACTTTTGCTTTGTGTTGGTCTTCATGCAGAGTGTTGAAGGTGAGCACCATGAAAAGGCTGTTGAGCTGCTGAAGGCTGCACAGGGATCAGTCAAGTTGGTGGTCCGCTACACCCCGAAGGTGCTGGAGGAAATGGAGGCTCGCTTTGAGAAGATAAGGAGCGCCCGGAGACGACAGCAGCACACCAGCTACTCGTTAGTCTGCAGTCAGCATGTTTGTATGTGGTGTGCACCCATACATATAATCATATGTTTGGATACACACTGCTGTTATCCTGAGTGTGGCAACTAGTCAGCTGACCATTGTCAAGGACAGTGGGCAGTTTTTCTGTGTTTACACAATACACCACCAGTGTAAATAAAAGAGATAATTTGCGCATCTAATAAACTCTTAGATTTTATTCACAGAACACAAAATACATCTCAAATGTTTAAAATTAGATGCATATGAGATTGAATTTAATTCAGTGGACTTTTATTTAAACAGCGACAAATCACAATAACATGAAGACAATAATACAGCAAAAAACCCAACAATCATATGACCCCCTATGAGCAGCACTTTGGCGACAGTGGGAAGGAAAAACTCCCTTTTAACAGGAAGAAACCTCCAGCAGAACCAGGCTCAGGGAGGGGCGGGGCCATCTGCTGTGATTGGTTGGGGTGAGAGAAGGAAGACAGGATAAAGACATGCTGTGGAAGAGAGACAGAGGTTAATAACAGATATGATTCAATGCAGAGAGGTCTGTTAACACATAGTGAGTGAAGAAGAAACACCCAGTGCATCATGGGAATCCAAGTAGGCCTGCAGAGCGAGAGCGAAGTGCTCTAATAGGGTGATATGGTACTACAAGGTCATTAAGATAAGATGGGCCTGATTATTTAAGACCTTGTATGTGAGGAGCAGGATTTTGAATTCTGGATTTAACAGGAAGCCAAAACAGGAGAAATATGCTCTCTCTTTCTAGTCCCTGTCAGGACTCTTGCTGCAGCATTTTGGATCAGCTGAAGGCTTTTCAGGGAGTTTTTAGGACTTCCTGATAATAATGAATTACAGTCGTCCAGCCTGGAAGTAATAAATGCATGAACTAGTTTTTCAGCGTCACTCTGAGACAGGATATTTCTAACTTTAGAGATGTTGCACAAATGGAAGAAAGCAGTCTGACATATTTGTTTAATATGTGTGTTGAAGGACACGTCCTGGTCAAAAATGACTCCAAGGTTCCTCACAGTGTTACTGGAGGCCAAGGTAATGCCATCCAGAGTAAGAATCTGCTTAGATACCATATTTCTAAGATTTTCAGGGCCGAGTACAATAACCTCAGTTTTATCTGAATTAAGAAGCAGAAAGTTAGCGGCCATCCAGGTCTTTATGTCTTTAAGACATTCCTGCAGTTTAACTAATTGGTGTGTGTTATCTGGCTTCATGGACAGATAGAGCTGGGTGTCATCAGCATAGCAGTGTAAATGTATGCTATGTCTTCTAATGATGCTGCCTAAGGGAAGCATGTATAATGTAAACAGAATTGGTCCTAGCACTGAACCCTGTGGAACTCCATAATTAACCTCAGTGTGTGAAGAGGACTCTCCATTTACATGCACAAACTGGAGTCTATTAGATAGATATGATACAAACCACTGCAGCACAGTACCTGTAATACCTACAGCATGTTCTAATCGCTCTAATAGGATATTATGGTCGACAGTATCGAACGCTGCACTGAGGTCTAGCAGGACAAGCACAGAGATGAGTCCACTGTCAGAGGCCATAAGAAGATCATTTGTAACCTTCACTAAAGCTGTTTCTGTGCTGTGATGAGCTAGGGCTGCTCAATTAATCGAATTTTAATCACGATTACGATCTGGGCTTTCAACGATCATTAAAAATGACTGAGCTGATTATTAGCCCCTCCCTCATGCTTTACTCTCGCGCTGCTCCGTGTGGTAAATCAAGCGTTCCGCTCTCCATTTCCAACACGCGTCACAACAATTAAGAGGACCCGAGGGAAGCTCGGAAAGCTAAGCAGAAGTTATTTGGAGAGGAGAGTGACTGCCGTTGGTTGAAAAGAGGTAAAAAAAACTTCAGTGGTGTGGAAACATTATGGGTTCAGTCAGACGTGGATCAAGTAGACACAGTGTGTAAACTTTGCTACAGTGTCGTAGCTGCACCACAGAGCAACACTGCAAAGTTCACTAAACATAGATGTTTACATTTCTCATTTATTTCTTATATTGCAAACATTTGCACTGTTATCAGTATTTGCACTATTTTATATTATTTTTTAAAGTCATTATTCAATACATTGTTATTGTTAACCCTTTAAAGCCGGTCAGAGCAGCACGCTCCGTTTTGTGTAACTATTTTTAAATCCCTGTAGAACCGGAACCGCGTAAGCTAGCGCAATATTTGTTTTGCATATGAAACCGGAGGAGTTGTACTTACATCTTATGCCATCAGCTTGTCCTCGGTCACAGTTTCCTTCCACATGAAGCTTTGCAAAAATCGCATAAAAAGCGCTTGCAGGAACAAAAACATAATACTCCAGAAACACGCTTTGCCGATCCATCAGCTGTTCTTAACACTTCCCACATTGAAAAAGACGTCAACGCGAACTATCGCATTTCCTGCCCGAAACCGGAAGTGACGTCATTTTCGCGGAAAATGTAGTTTTTTACTTGTAGGCCTTAAAAGCCTATACTGGTGTTTTTATAAGTCATGTTTGACTCTATACTTTTCTGAATAGTTGCTGGGATGCTTAGAACTCGAATTGCACTGCTGGAAATAGTTTATTTTGATGCTGTTTTCTTTGCAAATTTGCATCATAGGATTGTTTTTTTTGTTTTTCCTGCAGTGTATAAAAATTGCTGTATCTCCAAAATAAAACTATGAAGACACTCAAAATAAATTTCCTGTTGTTGTAAACTACTTTTTGCAACTTTTTTGTATTTAAAGTTTTGAGGGATAAGCCTCATAAATTTCTCCAAGTAGAAATATATGTAAAAAAACAAAAAACAAAAACGATTTTCAATTTTTTTTGTAGTTTATTGCACTTTTTTGTAATTAATGTAATTACTATGGACTTAATGCATACATATTATTAAAATATGGGCTATAACAGTTGTATAGCAACTTGAAATGCTCCCACAAATGGCACTACAACATGTAAAAAAATAATATAAGCTCTGGCGGACTTGGTTCTATGGTAGGTCTTAAAGGGTTAAATAAATATCGTCAAATAGGGCTGGGCCATATTATACCGTTCACGGTAATACCGGTATAATGTTAGGCAACGATAGGAAAATGAAATATCGCGATAGAATGGGAGTAAAACGCGCATGCGCAGTGCCTTTGTTTTCATACGCACATGGCCGATTGTTGAGGAACCAGAATTGGTTTGTAAAAATGGTGCAACTTCCATGATGTGGAACTGGTTTGGTGTTTGTCCGTCAGATACACAACAAAGCACATTTTTTTGCAGAACATGCAAGCGGCCGTTGTTATTGTCGTATTTGTCGGACTAAGATGCTCTTAAATCTGGGAGTAATCTGGGTCCTAAACTCCGTATGCTTCAGGTCAAACAACACTGCAGCATCACTTAGAGTTAAAAACTGTCTAAATTCTTTCATCTTTAATAAAACGATCAGCATTGCTGCTTTACCAGGTGTAACTATAAAGTTTAACTTCCAGGCATCCATGAAAACAAAAGTTATTACATTTAACGGAGTTAGAAGTTAGCAGGAAGCTAGCGGAAGTTAGCTCGCTAGTTTCGCTAGTTACCTAAGCATGATATAGCATGTTCTGACTGAGAGATTTCTGAAAACATTCAAACGTACAGCTCTGCTATCACTTCCAACATAAATGAAGACAGGAAACTAAACAGTGGTGACGTTTGTAGGGTTACTGAAGTTGGGCTAGCTGGTATATAATGATGTGCTACGTGATCGCTAGCGACACAGCTATGTTAGCATAACATAACAGTGAAGCTGGAGGACGAACACTAACACTTTTCCACTTATAAAAGTTAACGTGAAGGTTCCTCATGGTTAGAGACAAATGCAATCGCATGGCAGGATACTGTAAACGGACCAAACTTCAGTCAGGAGAACAACTGAGATAATCCATCCACAATACGAGGTTAGTCATTAATATACTGCAACAACATGGGAATAGAGCAGCTGCCAGAGAATTCAACATTAATGAATCAATGGTACAGAAGTGGAGGAAGCAAGAAGAATGAGTTTAATAAAGTTTGACTTATCTGACTGCTTTGTTTCGCTTAATGTGCCTTATAATCCCGTGCACCTTATGGTGCGAAAAATGCGTACTGCACACTGCAGTTTAATGTTGCAAAGCACCTCTTTTTAACTTCAGTGGATATTATACATGGTTATGCTCAGGATATGTCAGCCAATTTCTACTGGAAATGCCTTTGGGTTAAACTTTCAGCAAGGAATTTGCATTTGCACTGATAAATTTTTTTATAAAGCTTTAGTGTACATAAAAACCAGCTTCTTGTTTACGTGAAAATAAATGGAAGGTTGTCTTTTTGCGCTAGTAATGTTGTAGAGTTGTATTTTGTCTCGCATCAATTATATCGTCAGTTATATCGTTATCGCAAATTTTCAAATATATATCGTGATAAATATTTTTGGCCATATCGCCCTGCTCTATCGTCAAATAATCGAGATCTCAATTTCAGTGAAAATAATCGTGATTATCATTTTTGCCATAATCGAGCAGCCCTATGATGAGCTCTGAAACCTGACTGAAACTCTTCAAATAAGCCATTCCTCTGCAGATGATCTGTTAGCTGTTTGACAACTACACTTTCAAGGATTTTTGATATGAAAGGAAGGTTGGAGATTGGCCTATAATTAGCTAAGACTGCTGGGTCTAGAGATGCTTTTTGAGTAAAGGTTTAACTACAGCCAGCTTGAAGGCCTGGGGTACATAGCTGATCATTAGCGATAGGTTGATCATATTTAAGATCGAAGCATTAATTAATGGCAGGACTTCTTTGAGCAGTTTTGTAGGAATGGGGTCTAAAAGACACGTTGATGGTTTGGAGGAAGTAATTATTGAAGTTAACTCAGAAAGATCAATTGGAGAAAAAGAGTCTAACTTAACATCAATGGTACTAAGAGTAGCTGTAGATAATATTACATCTGTGGGATGATTACTGGTAATTTTTTCTCTAATGATAAAAATGTTATTTGTGAAGAAGTTCATGAAGTCATTACTAGTTAACGTTAAAGGGATGGTTGGCTCAACAGAGCTCTGACTGTTTGTCAGCCTGGCTACAGAGCTGAAGAGAAACCTGGGGTTGTTCTTATTTTCTTCAATCAGTGATGAATAGTAAGATGTTCTGGCTTTGCAAATTGTTTATGTTTAAGTTGTTTGTTGCTGGTTTTTAGTTTGTTTTTTGTCTGTTTGGGAGCTGACACAGTCTCTATGGAGATGGGTTTTTGGGGGGGTAGCAGGAGGAGAGAAGCTGCAGAGAGGCGTGTAAGACTGCAACTCTGCTTCCTGGTCCCAACTCTGGATAGTCATATTTTGGGGGGTTTAATAAATTTGTCCATATTTCTAGAAATGAGAGCTGCTCCATCCAAAGTGGGATGGATGCCGTCTCTCCTAACAAGACCAGGTTTCCTCCAGAAGGTTTGCCAATTATCTATGAAGCCCACATCGTTTCTGGGACACCACTCAGACAGCCAGCAATTTAAGGAGAACATGCGGCTAAACATGTCACTCCTGGTCTGATTGGGGAGGGGACCAGAGAAAACTACAGAGTCCCACATTGTTTTGCAAAATGCAATACCAGTCAGGGTAATGACCTCAGTGTGTTATCCAATCGGTCTGCCACATGTGATAACACCACTGTCTTTGTTAATCTATTAAACATTCAGACACTTATGAGCAACAACCATCTAATCCAGCATCTCCTCACCAACCGTAAGTTAGACTTTCCCAGCTTAACTGAGACATGGCAACAACCCCATGACTTCTCCCAACTCATTGATCCCACTTCTCTGAGGGTTGTTTACATCTGTGCAGCTTGTGGAACTGGGCAGGCAGGAGACATACCAGTAATGTTTGGCTAGAAGTGGAAGAATGTGGGCATGGGGAGATGGGAGTGGGTCAACTAAGCCTGTCAGAGGTTTCATGTGTCTGCCTGGGAGCAGGTCAGCAGTGACTTAGCGCACATACAACCCATCTGCACCAATTACATGTTGGCTAAAATAACACAAACACTTTATTTTCTTTTAGAAATGATTAAGCTACCTAACACTCGGAAAGGCAAGCCGTTTCCTTCATGTGGACTTGGACTGGACTCAGCTTTTTGTCAGACTTGGGAACCATGCAGTCTTTTGATGTCACATTTTCGGATTGCCTTGGATTGCTTGGAACCCAGCAGAGTAGGTACTAAAAAAGTACCTGGTAACATGTGCTGTGACCTAGTGGAAAACCCTAAAAACATCAAGCCGACCTGAGTAGGTACTAATGAAAAAGGGCTACAAATCTTGCAGGAGCAGGTTGGTTGCTGATGCTGTGGGCAGAGGCAGGTGGCTAAAAATTGACAGGGGGTCCCAAGAATGCTAGCAGGATGGAGGGTACAACTGATGTTAGTAACAAAATTAAGGCTGGAGTGAACCAGTGGAAAAGTTTTAACATCGTTAAGAACCAAGGAGGTAAAGAGCTGGACTTGTGAGAAGTGTGGCAAAGTTCTTGTATTTCATAGTTTCACATCGCTGCTGTTCAGTGACATCTACCTGTGTGTGTTACACTGGCAGGATGAAAGCTTTCAAAGTACAGACTGCTGCATGCATTTGTGATCTGGATGGAAAAAGCACGAGTTAATAATAATAGGTTTAAATGAGCCGCCACTGGCAGCCAGATTGAAAAAATCGTCCTGCACAGGGCTCTAGTGCAGAATGGTCCAGCCAATGCCCCCAACCTCCTCCCCACTACCCCTCTGTTGAACTTCTGCCAAAGATCTTGCAGACTGAGACATTTCCAGCACACCCACACTATATGTTTGGGCAAGTCAGGCCTTTCCAACATCCTCCCTTTCAACAAAACCAAATAATTTCCTCCCATTTATGTAGTGGAAATGTCAACAAGCGCTGTGTGGCAGGCAGGAGTTGGACCCAAAATGCAGGCTCTCAGACTCGAGGGATGAACTCAAAATCACAGCTTTATTGGCTGGCAAGGAAGATGCATACAAAACAAAGCCACACTGGGAACTCTAAGTTCAAGAAAACACAGGGAGCGAGTAACACAGCAATGAGGGACGACGCGACACTGACTCAGAGAAACACAGGACTTAAATACTCTGGGAAATAACGAGGGGAATGAGACACAGGAGGGGAGCACAGCTGGGAGAAATCAGACATAACCAGACGAAAGGGAAGCGAAACTCAATACATTCACGTAGGACACAGACCTTCAAAGTAAAACAGGAAATGTAACACAGACGCAGACTGACTAGGGGAGACAGAGCAACTAAGAAACACAGAGACCAACATAAAAGAGGCACAGAGGGCGGCTACTAAACACTCAGAAAACTAACCAGAATACAAGAAACCCAAACTAAGATACTAGACTATAGAACAAACTGAGGCAACAAAGACAACTTAGAACATGCAACATAACACAAAAACCCTGAGACACAAGAAACTCACAACACTGGGTCAGGAGCTCCAGGATCCTGACAGGAAATGTCCTAGAAAACTACCAAAGATAACACAATCTGGGAGGAATAAAATAACTTCAAAGCTGTTGTGACAGAATAAAGAACCCACGCACAGCACTGTAAATTGTCTTTATTTCCAGACTGTTGTTGTGGCAGCGGTCCAGCTGCCCTCCTCGTTCTTCATGCCACACACAGATCTCTCTTCTAGTCTCGGTCATTGTGTCCTTGGGCAAGACACTTCACCTACCGCCTACTGGTGATGGCCAGAAGGGCCGATGGTGCAATGTGGCAGCCTCGCTTCTGTCAGTCTGCCCCAGGGCAGCTGTGGCTACAACTGTAGCTGCCTCCACCAGTGTGTGAATGGGTGGATGACTGGGTGTGTAAAGCGCTTTGGGATCCCTAGGGGGGACTAGTAAAAGTGCTATACAAATACAGGCCATTTACCATAGCTGTGGAGAGTCTTAAGGTCATATCGACACGCCCTGACAAAGGGGGATCATTCCCCGTACATATGGGAAACGGAGTGGTGAGATAGTCTGTGATAGAGAACTGGTGGCAGTAGATGGCTACCCCTCCTTGAGCCCATTTCTGCGGATGTTTGTTGTTGGAATGGAAATGTTCCTGTTCCTACTGTCACCAGCGCTTGCTCATAGTCAAATACGATGTCCATCTGAAACACGAATGTCCAGATACCAAGTACAAATGGAGCTTAAAGGATCGGTTACTGGATGCTTTTTTCCTTATTTTTCTCATGCAACATGTCAAAGAATTACATATGTATCAAGTAAGCAGTTGGTGTATGACGAAGATACTATAGGTGGCACAAATTGATCCATCCCTCCATTTCAGGGGCAGCAGTCTAAGCAGAAATGCCCAGAATCCCTGATCCCCACACACCGGAATATCTCCAACATGTCCTGGATCTACCCTGTGACAACAACATAGCTGCTTAGATAAACCTGAATAACAAATAGGGTCTGGCTGATAGACTGTGTAGCTGTGGTCATATATCACCATGTAGGTTAATGCATTCTTTCACCTTCCACAGATCTCTAGAATCCAGAGGCTAACCAGCCCAACGCCTTCATCTGATTTATCATCCAGACCTCCCGATTCTTCTGCTCCAGCAGGAAGAAAGACCATGGATGGAAGCAAAGAAGTAGTCAACCAACAGCTGTTACCTGAGCTGAAGCATTGAAACCTGCAGTTTAGGATCCTCGTGCCACTTTCTTAGACAAATGAAAAATCTGAGCTAGCTTGTAGTCAGAACGTGCCTGTAAATTTCTTTTCCCAGAGTGATGTCTTCCTGAGCATCCTGTTACATACGGCCAAATATTCTCTCTGGTGTGTAGCTTAATCAGAATCTAAACTGCACATTCTCAAGTGTTTTATAGTACACTGCATTTCTGATTAGAGTCCACATTCTGCAGTAGACCTCGGTAGCAGAAAAAACATTTCCCAGGATAGACCCAGATAGAAGGCTAAGTGTTGGCATTTGTGAATGGCTTGTTCCATTTTGTGAAATTGTTGACATTTTTTTGTATTTTATTTTTTGTCTCTATATTTATTGGCAAATTTCCCATGAATTAAAGTCAGTGTAAAATGAATATTCTTGCATTAGTATTCTTTTATACTGCATAGTGCTCACACGCACAATCCTCCCATAACACAAGTTTGCAGTCTCACATAATTACACAATCTAGAGCCAGTTTCTTGGAATGCCGACAGACCTGATCATTTCTTCCCAGCGCTTGTTTCCATCCCTGCTAACCTCATTTCTTCAGGGCTGCCTTTACTACCCTTAATGATTTCATGGTACAGTAATTCTTTTTTTTTTTTTTTTGCCTGTCCCGTTTGGCTCTTTTGCATCAGAATTGTTGTCTAAAGGCAAAGAAAGATGCCCAACGGATTTACTTTACCAAATTGACCATCCCAGCCTTGCCGTAATGGTCCATTTGATTCACCTTTTATTGTTTATTTTATTTTCACTTACTGAATACGGGACAGACTTGACTGGGGGAAAGAAGGGGAGAAAGAAAGAGGGAAAGAGAAACAGCTGAGAAGAGGGACGGGGGAGAAGGGCAAAAGACAAAAACCAACAGAACGGGCAGAGAAAAAAAAATGCATATATCAATCACCTGGATCACCTGCTGAGAAAGAAAAAGAAAACAAGCAGAAGAGAACAAGAGTAACAGAATAAACAACATCACAATGATATATGTGAATATGACAGTAAATACTAAATATTAAACATTATTGTGCAGCACATAAGATCAACAGAACACAGTGTGCTTTGAGGTAGGAGCCAAAAAGGGTGTAGTTTGTGGGTGTGATCACCCGTGTGTACACCTGTGAGCATGGACGCGCTTGTTTTTTGTTTTTTAAAAGGTTCCTTCATGTAATGATCTGCTAGAGGGTGTGGGGGGGCCACAGCCCCGTCCTCCAGGGCGTGAAGCAGGTATGGAGGAGATCAAAACTCCAGACATCCAGAGGCCCCCAGAGCACAAGAGACCAAGGAAGACCAACAGAGGGGCAGCCGCGCCACTGTCCCAGAAAGAGCTGAGGAGAGTCCCAGATGAGGGCTCACTCAGCAGCCGCGGAGCAGAAGCCAGGGGGAGTTGCAGTGACGCGACCGTGAGCTCCGCCGGCAGCCAGCCGTGCCTGAGTGACCGAGCCCCAGGCCGAGAGGTCGGGGGCACCCCACCTCCGAAGTGGCCCGAGCGAGCCCCAGGCCCCAGGCCCCGATAAGCGGCCGCCAAGGAGTGAGCCGGTGTGTACCTGGACGCCCACCCCCAGACACAAAGAACCACCAACGCACCGACACCTGAGGGAGTCCGCCACTGGCAGGGGAAGTGGTGGTGGGGGGAGATAGGCCTCCAAACCTTGGAGGGCCTGAGATGTCCCCAGAGAGGTGGCGCCTGACACCCAACCTGACATATAGACACAGACATACAGGCACACACAGACACAAACATCCATTCCCACCCTCATGCTCTCATATGCACTCACTCCACACTCAACCAACGTGGAGACAGACATAAAGAGACGCTGTACACACGATCACACTCCCCAAGCGTACTCTACAAACCGGGTTTAGGTACCCTTGCCCCTGGAGGGGGGAACTGCACCCAGACCCAGGTGGTGTTACCCTTTTCCCTGCGGTGGGGGGAGGCAGACCGCCCCGACTCCGCAGCAGCAGGGAGGCCCCACACTCCAGACCGCAGTCGGACGGCCAACTCCTCCTCCTAGCCCTCCCGCTCCAGCAGGTCGCAGAGAATGGGGGTGAGAGAAGACTCCAAACCTCCCTCCACCCGCTCATTGTAGTGTTGATGCATGTGTGTTCTAAGGTGCATTTAAAACCCAGGAGGGCATGGAGCTACCTGCCAGAGAGCAGCAGGTAAGCGCATGGTCCCTCCTGCTAGCCCTCAATGTCTACGTGTATTTAAAATTGAGAGGTGGGCAACGATGCCAGGGGTGGGATGGTACAGTAATTCAACTCAAGGATGGGAAAGCCATGCTGAAGCCAGTTTATATTTTGGACAGGACATGGGACATTTATTCAGAATGAAACAGTATAGGCGGGTAACTGGACTGGTATTTAAGAAGTGTTTTCTACTCAGTTTGAGCACTCGAAGCACATTCTGCTGTGAGGCTTATTCACCCAATCGCACACATTCACACAGTTTTTTAAATCTATACCTAAGTACTTTTATCTCTGATGGATGCACTGGGAGCAACAGTGCTTTGAGTATCTTGTCTAAGGATAGTTGATACTTCCACAGAAGGAGCTGGAGATTGTTCCACTGACCATCTGATTGGTAGATGAATTGCTCTGATACCTGATCCGTGGCCACCCTACATCCCGGGAAATGGAAGTGAGAAATTAATTTGTAAATAGTATGTAACAATAGAGGTGTGAACTGAAGTGGGAGAAATAGTTCATTTATGTAACCTGTCCATTAATCTAGTACTTTAATGTTACATATATTAATGCACGTGATGCAGGTGCAGTCCGTGTTCCAGTGGAGAAGATTGTATGTGTGAATGACAGCAAGTTCAAATTTCATGCTCTCGCTCTTTTAGAGCTCAGCAGATACCCATGTGTATGTGAGATAAACATCCAGCGGCTCATGGGTGTGTGTGTGTGTGTGTGTGTGTGTGTGTGTGTGTGTGTGTGTGTGTGTGTGTGTGTTGACCTCACATATTCACACTCACGGGGCCATTTTTGAGCCAGTGTCTTTGCAGTAGTGATTGGGGTCGCTGCTTATAACTCACGCTTTCTATTACCTGGCTTGCTCATTTCTCTGCTGATGGTTTCACTGCGACTGGCGGCTCGAAAAATGAAGGTAAATATAAGCAATGGCCAAATGAAGCTCTCTGAAGCATCGGCGCGTATAATTTGAAACAGGATTCATTACTCGAAGCTTTTCAACACAGTCCTCTTTTACAGCATCTGGTGGCCGAAGCACGAAGATCTCAAAGATCAAAGATCTCAAAACTGGATTATCAACACGTTCTCACTCCCAACTCGTCAAACGTGTGACGCATGGTCAGGCTCCCTCTGCTGCACTTATGGACGCGCAGGGTACCCCTCTCGCGTCGGGAATTGACGTGAAGGGTCCTCCGATTGAAGAGATTGCTGCGGAAGTGCCTGTTGTCGGTATATTTAGACATTTTCCAAATCACATTGTAGTGACGTATACAGAACACAATAAATTATATAATGTAAACAACTACCTGGAAAACAGGTAGAACGATACTTTTGTATGGTTTATTGCATTTACAGAGGGAGTGATGTATGCTGGGTAATGGCACAGCTAGCTACTGGGTTTATTCACCCGCTTCGGCTGTTATCAGTCCATACAATGGGCGTTATTAGCACAAATCAGTCCCATAGATATGGGCCATCTCCTGCTAGATTGTTCAGAAGGTTGTTCTCATCCATCCAGATGGAGGATCACTAACAGGAGCGTGGAAGACTCCAGAATCCACTCTGGCTGGAATCCGGTGGATATGCAGTGTGTACAGGTAAGACCATTTAAACGGACAGCATTTATAGAATGACCATTAAAAGTCAGCGAGTGTCAGTAATGTTAATGTGGTTATGTTAGTAATACACCGAGTGCTAATATAACAGCTTTAAGATGCATTTGTAGATGTTATTACGTGTTTTACCGTCTTTATGGTGCTAGCTTAAAGTTACGGTGTAAACGTTAGCTTATATTGGAGTAAAGCTGTTACTGGTTAAACGAT
>NC_140560.1:795230-805230 GCF_057381845.1 Rhamphochromis longiceps | reverse complement strand
TTAGACAGTCCAAGACTGATATGCTGCCCATCTGAGAGTTTGAAAACACACATGCAAAGATTTATTTTGTGTTACAGTCAAAGTTGGATGTTCATTTCTGTCCTTTAAAAATGTTTGTGTATTTGAAAGCACTAACATTTAAGGATGACTTGGATCGTCTCCTTTAAAGGGGAGACAAGTGTGTCCACGGATCCACATCACTTTACCTGGATGATGACTCCTCCCCCCTCACTCAGAAACACTCCTAATATAACCAAGCAAATAAATAATATTGAAGATTTACTTACATCATTACAAAAACATCAAAAACATCTCCCTTTGATTCCATTCCTGCTGAACATCAGGCAACAAATATCTCAATAAATCACAGTAAAATGTAAAGCACATATTTTCTTTGTCTAACCTCTGCAGAGCCTCTGTCAAGAAAAACATCTGTAAGCATAAAACAAATATACATTCATAACACGTCACTGGACAAACCTCGGTCAGCTGATTTCCTCTGTGCAGTGCAGACGAACATCAGTCAGCAAGTGACTCTGCTGGTTCTTCTGAGGAAACACCACCGTCTCTCCACACCGTCACCATCTGTGAGCACAAACTGCTGCTCTGCCAGCATGTAGGAATCACATATCACACACAGGGGTGAAGAACCATCAGAGCTCAACTTTGGATACTTTAGATCTAAACAGATCAAAGTAGCTCTTAGTTTCAGCAATCAGACAAACAATGATACCAAACTGATTCTGTATGAATACAATATGGTATTTTCAATACAGGTGTCAAATTAATTTATTAAAACTAATACAGATATATGTACATTTTTTTTTGATAAATTCGTTTGCTAAATTATAAGAATTTTTTTTTTCATTTAACAATTGCAACTGAAAGAAATTCAATATTGAACAAAAATATATTGTCACATTCTGAGCATGCTCAGCACGCTGACAGACTTGAAGTTGCTACAGATTTTAAGAAGTGATAATTATAGGGAAGAAACTTCTCTTTTTCATCCGTTTAATCAAACATGTGATGCCTCAGCTGTCTCAGTCCTGTAGCTTTCTGCAACTACAACTAACCTGAGGCTTGGATTTGGCTGCAGGTGCCCCTGTACATCCTTCTCAGTGCTTCACACATGTGGGTACCATTTAATCCCACTTCTTCCTGAGCTTTGCTTCATCACAAGACCAAAGGTGGCATCCCGTGTCACAGTCTTATCATCATCCAGAAGAAACATTTGAAGAAACATCATGGAGAAGAAACATTTACGCGCCTCCTGGTTTTGTTTTCTGATCCTGCAAAAAGACTGAGGACAACAAAGCCCAGAGAACACGAGATACACAACATCCAACATTCAGACTCAACAGCCTCCATAAATGAAGAGCACCAGGTTGGTTCCGTTATAGTAGATATAAGCATACTTCACATTACTGGGTATGAATAATAATGAGGAGGCAAACTTTGAAGATGCAGAGCATGATGTCCCATCATCAGACTGTAAACAAACGTCCACCAGGCTTCTTTGTTGCCAAAATTGATGATTCTCCCATCAGGGATCAGTAGAGTGTATTAACCTGTGGTATAAGCAGCAGTCACTGAAATATTACTGTTTCAGATAAGAAATCTAGCACATAAAAGCCAGGGTGGGAGGGATCTCTGCAAAACGACTTACCTCTGCAAGTGTGAAGCTCAACAAAAATCTGACTCTCCAGTCACTGACAAACAAAAACTCCAGCTGGGAGATAGAAAATGCTGTCTGGGTCTTGCTGGATGTTGCTGGTCAGAGTCCACACATTAGCAGAGTGCTTCTTGGTCCCACTGACCCATGTGGACAGCGACTGTGGAGAACTGTTCTGGAAAACAGAGAAGAGAATTAAAATAACAAAAAGCCAAACAGGATTTCCACAAAGACTCTCTTGGAATCAGCAATCAAAAAAAATCACTGGTTCATATTAAATATGAACAGGTTCCTTAAATGTACGCAGTTCAGATCTGATTTAATTTAATTTCCTTCACACAGCACATTCGTCCAGGCTGACAGGTAAACATAGAATTAATCTCAGGTAACATGACTCATAGTAGAGTTTCAGTAAGAAAGATTGCAGGCTCTAATATTATTACCACACAATCCAAGGACACACCAACAGCTCAGATTTGTAGAACTATTTAAACAAATGTCTTCTGAATATTCAATTCATGTTCACAGTGGGAGGGGGGGGGGGGGTGTCATGGAATCTTTAAAATAAAGTCTGCAACACAGAAAGAGCTGTGATCAAGCTATTTATTACTGCGCCAACACACATCAAACATCACAGTTCAGTCATGTCAGCGCTGCCACAGAAGTGGTGCTCCTCCTCCTTTATGCATTCCAAGGAAGAGGGAGGAAGTTACAAACTGATCCTACCACACTTCATGTGTCTCGCTATGAAACCTAACGGATCAATGGTAAAACACGTAATAATATCTACAAATGCATCTTAAAGCTGTTATATTAGCACTCTGTGTATTACTAACATAACCACATTAACATTACTGACACTCGCTGACTTTTAATGGTCATTCTATAAATGCTGTCCGTTTAAATGGTCTTACCTGTACACACTGCATATCCACCGGATTCCAGCCAGAGTGGATTCTGGAGTCTTCCACGCTCCTGTTAGTGATCCTCCATCTGGATGGATGAGAACAACCTTCTGAACAATCTAGCAGGAGATGGCCCATATCTATGGGACTGATTTGTGCTAATAACGCCCATTGTATGGACTGATAACAGCCGAAGCGGGTGAATAAACCCAGTAGCTAGCTGTGCCATTACCCAGCATACATCACTCCCTCTGTAAATGCAATAAACCATACAAAAGCATCGTTCTACCTGTTTTTCAGGTAGTTGTTTACATTATATAATTTATTGTGTTCTGTATACGTCACTACAATGTGATTTGGAAAATGTCTAAATATACCGACAACAGGCACTTCCGCAGCAATCTCTTCAATCGGAGGACCCTTCACGTCAATTCCCGACGCGAGGGGGGTACCCTGCGCGTCCATAAGTGAAGCAGAGGGAGCCTGACCATGCGTCACACGTTTGACGAGTTGGGAATGAGAACGTGTTGGGATTATAGATGGCAGACAGTTGGTGTCATAAACCACCGCCTCTGTTCAAAGATGGTCGCTCACAGTGGACATAGATGCTTCTTTCACTCCTCTTTCAAACCATCTGTCCTCTCTGTCCAACATTAACTCTGTGGATAAAAACATCAAGTTCACCAGGGAAGACACAAAGGACGACTGTTTGCCTTTCCTGGACTGCGCTGTGCACATTGAAGAGAACGGCAACCTCAACATCGAAGTTTACCGGAAGCCCACACACACGGACCAGTACCTCCTCTTTGACTCCCATCACCCTCTGGAACACAAACTTGGAGTAATTAGGACCCTACACCACCGGGCAGAACATGTTCCCTCTAAGCCTGAAGGAAAAAGAAGGAACACACACATGTAAAGGAAGCACTCAAAACGTGCGGCTATCCTAAATGGGCGTTCTTAAAGTCAGCAAAGAGGCAGAGAAAAGAAGACCAGACACCAGCGAGGGAGGATAAGAAGGACAGACGCAACAACATTGTCATCCCCTATGTAGCCGGTGTACCAGAGAAACTCAGGAGAGTTTTCTCCAAGCATGACATCCCAGTGCATTTCAGACCCAGCAACACGCTCAGACAGAAACTGGTTCACCCGAAAGACAAAACTCCAAAACACAAACTTAACAATGTGGTGTATGCTGTACAGTGCAGCGAGGAATGCTCAGACCTGTACATTGGAGAGACCAAACAGCCACTTCACAAGCGCATGGCACAACACAGAAGAGCCACCTCCACAGGACAAGACTCAGCAGTCCATCTGCATCTTAAGGATAAAGGTCACTCTTTGAGGATGCCAATGTTCACATTTTGGACAGAGAGGACAGATGGTTTGAAAGAGGAGTGAAAGAAGCATCTATGTCCACTGTGAGCGACCATCTTTGAACAGAGGCGGGGCTTACGACACCAACTCTCTGCCAGCTATAATCCAGTTTTGAGATCCCTTCCCAGACGCCTTAACGCCCACTCACATCCTGGGCCATCTGACCTCAGGAATTCGCATGATAAGGTGGGGCCAGGTTTCACAATGAACACACCCGAAACTCTGGCTGATTGGGACCCACACCCAGTTTCACACCTTGGCTCAGGCGATTAGAGGATCATCAGGGGGTCCTTTGTCCCTCTGTGGGGGGTCACTCCCACTAGGTTTATATCTGGGACTCTCCACCATTTGACCTTAGAACTGAAGAAGCTTCTCGGATGAGAGGTGAAACGTCTTCAAGCAACTTAAAGAAGTCCAGACGCTTTTCTTTGCAAGCTCCTTTGACCATTCTTCATATTATTCTCAAAAGGTGTAAGACGCTCAGAATACTGCACACATGTGAACAACACTTCATTAAGAATCATTCAGATTGCTTTTCAACCTGAATATCTAAACCAAACTCAGAAATAGATAGTCACTGCTGAAAATGTCTACAGTGGAAACATTAAACACATTTGAAATGAGCACATTAAATACCATCGTTTTGGTTTCAACACATAAATATTTGACTTTGCTATTTTCTTTTTGTGTACATCAGCTGTGTTATCAAAAACCTGAATATCATTTATAGACTGTGACTGCTATAACAAACAGTCTGTGGGTGAGAAGAGTGCTCTCAGTACTTCATCCATCTATTGTCTTCCACTTTCCTTCTACAGGGTGGACCATTTATATGGATACACCGTAATAACATGGGAATGGTTGGTGATATTAAAGTCCTGTTTGTGGCACATTAGTATATGTGAGGGGGCAAACTCCTCAAGATGGGTGGCGACCATGGTGGCCATTTAGAAGTCGGCCATCTTGGATATAACTTTTGTTTTTTCAATAGGAAGAGGGCCATGTGACACATCAAACTTATTGGTAATGTCACAAGAAAAACAATGGTGTGCTTGGTTTCAACGTAACTTTATTCTTTCATGAGTTATTTACAAGTTTCTGACCACTTATAAAATGTGTGCAATGTGCTGCCCATTGTGTTGGATTGTCAATGCAACCCTCTTCTCCCACTCTTCACACACTGATAGCAACACCGCAGGAGAAATGCCAGCACAGGCATCCAGTATCCGTAGTTTCAGGTGCTGCACATCTTGTATCTTCACACCATAGTCAATTGCCTTCAGATGACCCCAAAGATAAAAGTCTAAGGGGGTCAGAGCGGGAGACCTTGGGGGCCATTCAACTGGCCCACGACGACCAATCCACTTTCAGGGAAACTGTTCATCTAGGAATGCTCGGACCTGGTACCCATTATGTTTCCAGCAAGATTGTGCAAAAACTCAGGGAACGTGCCAGCTTCAGTGCAGCAAGGGTTTTGTTTGTCAACTAGCAGCTGGTTCATTTGTGCTGCCAGGTGCTCGTGGAGTGCAGTCAGCTTCTTCAGCCAGTAGGCGTGAACCATGTCAGGGCCTGGTGCTGTCCAACTCTTCATACTGGAGATATCTGCCACTGTGATGGTTACTGGACCCTGTTCGGGGAGGTCGCTGTGGTCTGCCCTCAGATCCACTAGCCACTGAGCATTGCCTTTATGGGTTGCGTCCTTCTCCCATATGCTCTTCCAGTATTGTTCTGCCCGCAGCCTTGGTGTTCTCATATTGTTCCCCTGCCACTGAGAGTACACCTTGGCTGGTTCTTGCCTTCTATCTCTCTGGTGTACCTCTTCAAGCGGCTGGCCAAGGCTGTGAGTCGTTGCTTGGACAGCTTCCTGTACTTCTTAGGCACCTTCCTCATCGCGCCTTTCTGCAACTCCGATAGTTGGCTTCGTGCTACCTTGATCTTAGCCTCTAGCCTCCTTCTCCATGGAGGGTACTGCCCCTTGTGGCTGTTCAACTTGTAGCCAAGCATCTCAATGATCACTGTTGCCATATTGTAGATCAGCTTGTTAGTGTCGGTAATCGTGGTTGTAGGTATCGTCCGTAGTGCTGCATT
Source organism: Rhamphochromis longiceps (assembly GCF_057381845.1). Taxonomy (NCBI): domain Eukaryota; kingdom Metazoa; phylum Chordata; class Actinopteri; order Cichliformes; family Cichlidae; genus Rhamphochromis; species Rhamphochromis longiceps. The sequence goes on along the minus strand of NC_140560.1, from coordinate 799,185 downwards.
AACATCATCTAGCAGACCTTCTGAGGGTACTTCACGTAATCTTGGTAACCGGCTACGGGGGGTCCAGGTTTCAAGCTTGGCCATGATCCTATCTTTCAGGTCAGTTCCTCGACGTCCCAGGGCTAGCGATTTTTCCAGTCGGGCTACCAAAATCTATCTCTGCCCTGCCCGTCGGCCTATCGTAGGAAGGAAAAATATATGTCAATGCTTTTGCATTCTTTCGGAAATGTAGCTGGGTAATTATGTCATTGGCATCGGTGAGCCACTGTCATTATGTGACATATTGAAATCGCGTTTGAATTTGCGCTTGTTTTTTGCTTTCACTTTGCAATCGCGCGAACTGTGTATAGAGAGCGACAGCACTGATCTGTGAGTGATGATAATTGGTGCACCAATTCCTCTGACATTGTCTTATCAATCGTTAGCTTACTATGCAAACATGACAAGTGAAATCTCCCGCAGCTTAAACATGTGAGAGGTTGATCGCGCAGAGAATCGCTGAGCTTATGTGAGTCCGTGTGTAAAAGCAGCAGGATATATATTTCAGTTCTGCTGAGCCAAATAAGACAGGTCGGGGTGAAGAAGTGACAGCCAAAGAAAAGCTTACCACAAAACGGAGAAGTTATGACAAATCAGACTATAAGGCAAAAAGAAAGTGCAGCTTTATGGTTTCATGGACAAAAGAATTTCTGTGGCTGCAATATGACGAGCTAAATAACCAGGGCTGCACATAAGTGGTCCGCAGGTGCGCATTCGCTGTCAAAATAAAAAACGTGCACAAGATAAGAAGTTGCAACGCGTGTTTGCGTACATAAGATTTTCAGGAGGAGGACAGACATTTGTTTAGAACTCTTAAAGATGTCGAAGAAGCTCCTTTAAGCAATTACTGTGATGTTCCTCCACCTCCAAAGAAATGTCAGGAGTCCGAACCACAAAAGAAGCGCGTATACTCGGAAAAGTGGTTGCAGGAGGTGAGCTGGCTTCAAACAAATGATGAACGCACAGAGATGTGGTGCAGAATGTGCCGTGAAAATTTAATAAATGACAAATTAAAAAGGCATGAACATTTTTTTGTATCGAAAAAATATCGAACGGTGACACCAAAGTATCGAACCGAACCTGTATCGTTGCACCCCTAATATATATGTGTATATATATATATATATATATATATGTATATATATATATATATATATACTTTATATACATAAAGTTGTGTTTTCAAAATGGGAGTTCAGGTTATTTTTACTTCTAATAGTGTTAACATACTACACAGGTGACCACAGTGCACATGTCTGCTGTCGGTCACAGTGGTCCAAGGGACGCTCAGGGAGTTAGTGTGTTCGCTCACACACGTGAAAAATTAGAGCGAACATTGGTGATGACATCGTTCTTACAGCATCAACACAGTAATTCAAATCACACTTATGACAAAGGAGATCCTTGAACACAAATTAGCCTGATATGAAAATGTTTGTGTGCTGGTTTGATTCCAGGCTCATGGAGAGGGCAGGGCTTATGTCCTATACTGCAGCCGGACATAAGGGGGCGATAGAGACGCTTGTCTTTTGTCAGCTGTTTTGTCAACCGTCGAAGAAGAAGAAGAAGAGCGGAAGCCAGGGAGCGGAATTCAAAAGAGAAGGTGAGTTCTGTCCGTTATAAAGTTAAAACTGCAGGAGGCTGAGCAGCACAGATCCCCTCGGTGTGCCTTAAAGCAGGTAACACAAACGGCACAGTGACGCTGGGTTGGTGTTAGTGGGTAGCACGTTAGCGAGTCCGTGAAATAAACCAAACAATACAAACAACCAGTCTCACGGTGCATTGGCGCAGCTGCAGAGCGGGGAGAAGGCGGTAACCGGTGACACCTCGGCTGTGTCCCAATCCAGCGACCGCACGCTTCGAAGTACGCGCACTTCGCGGACTACGTACGCCGGGTACTAGCAAGTACGAGAAGTGCGGAAGTGAGAGGCTTGTGAAATGGGACGGTTCGCGCTGCTCAGGTTGCCTAGCAACCATGATACTAACCGCACTAAACGTTTCATACAGCTGTAAAACATGATTGTTGGGCTACATTTCTGTACTGAACAGTCATTTCAAGATCAGTTAGTAAATAACAATTAGCTGATGTTGTTCATGAGACTAAAGTCATCTCACTGTGGTGATGTAAATATAATATGGCCAATATTAAAGTTACTATATTAATCATTATTAGTTATTACAGCAGTGAGTTTGAACTCTGTGTCAAATACTGAGCCTCAGTAAAGATTAAATTTATCATTTATATTTCCTATCACCTTAAATCTTCACTTAAAGACAAGTATCTGTGACAGTGTGTATACAGATGTATTATATATAAGAGACAAATATTGTTCGTTTAATATGTTGTCATTACTAAATGTGGCTCAGTGCTTACATACATGTGTAAAAAGCAAATGTACGAGCTGTGATAACTGTGTCTGATAGAATGAAGAGTAGACTGATATATGAAATATTCCTTTATTGGGTGAGAAAATCAGACCATGTCATAACTGCTGTAAGTCACACAGAATAGACATCAGAGCCTTAAACAGGCTGACGTCTGCTAAATGGGTCAAACTGGGCAGAAAGTCTACAAACACATAACATCCTTATAGAATATGATGTAACACTATAGATCAACTTAGCTCAGAATATATAAAGCATATAAACAGTTACAGCAATATGATGCAACAAACACAGCAGCTACTGATCCAAAATACTCAAAGCTTCATAGAACTGGAACCAACATTTATTTTAGCTCCATTCTGCTGCTGATACAGACTTTAGGTTTCTGGATATTTGCTTTAGGTTTCTCAGCTACGCTGAGGTCAGACTCATTTCCGGTGTTGGTGGAAACTGAAGGGGTCAAAGGTCTCCGTCCTTTGTAAAACAGGTGTTTGGCAGTAAGGAATATTATTAATGCATCAGTGTCATGAAACACCTCGTTTTTAAAGGCAACGCTGTCAGTTATACAGTAATATAAATGGCACCATGTTTACGGGATCACTTAAAGACGGAGTTTGGTCCATGAGGGAAACACTCTCAGTGATCCAGGTAAGGATGCAGCGCTATGCCCCGCCCACTCTGTACTATTGGAGGGTCTACCTTACAATATAAAGCAGCTTGAGGTGACTGGTGTTTTGATTTGGCGCTGTGTGAATAAAATAGAATTGAACTGTTTCTAATTGCACAGAAATAGTCAGTTCACTTTGGACATGCTATTTTCAAACAGGAAGCTCAGAAAAAGCCCAGCAGCTAAACAGGTAGCCCCTTAAAACTGATGGGAGTGCTGGGTTTTAGGTCAAACTACTGGAACTCTTGAACCATTGGTGCAACGAAAAATTCCAATGGTTCCTGAACACATCAACTCTGTACTTTTTCAGTGATATTAGGGTCATTGCAGTGATCCCAGGCAGGGCGCCACATTCAAATCCTGACAATGAACACAGAAAACAACCCAACAATCAAAACCAAGGGAAAAAGAAGCCTCATGCAGGATGAAATGTCTGTAGAGCTGGATCACACTCACGATTTGTTGTCGCAAACAACTGACGACCCTATCATCACTGCAAAGCGCTGCTTTCAGTAACTGTTGGAATTCTGTCAAATGAGCCAACGGTTCAGGAGTTACGGGACTTAAAGATGTTGAAAATAAAAACCTCTGTGAAACACGTGACGCCAGCGACAGGTCAGGTTTCCGAGGGTTAGAGTGGGAGCGTAGGATCCAGCTGCCACTCAGTGGTTCCTTCTTGTTTGGCCAGCTGCACTGAAGCAGGAACATCCAGCTGTTAGCCGTTACGTTCAGGTTTGTAATGCGCCTTATAACTGAAGACTGTTCCCCGGGTACTTGGTGCACCTGATGAACACACAGCAGTGTTTTTGTGATGATCATTTCATGTCTTTATAATATATTCATATGTAAAGCTGTGTGATTATA
>NC_140560.1:790230-792730 GCF_057381845.1 Rhamphochromis longiceps | reverse complement strand
AGTAATAAATCACATGAATAGCACATTCATGTAGCTGTAAAAAGCATGATAATATATTAAGTAATCCAAAGTATTCAGAATACATTACTCTCATTGAGTAACGTAACGGAATACGTTACAGAATACATTTTGGGGCATGTAATCTGTAATCTGTAGTGGAATACATTTTAAAAGTAACCTTCCCAACACTGTGTGTGTGTTGACATCACATTTATGTTGTCCTGCAGGTATGTTGTAAAGAGGCAGTCATCACAGTAACACCAGAGCCTGACATCGACTCGAGCAGTGACGCCCCGTTTGAGGACTGGCTGAGAGGTGAGAGCATGCTGCTGCTGCTGTAAAGGTAAAGTCAGATGCACTTGGTATGGAAGATGCCATCGTGTGCAGGGGATCTCTGGTGGAGTCACTGTGTCAAACCTTCTCGCTCAAACTCTTGACTGTGAACAAAGCTGGACCCAGCCCAGCAGAAAAAGATGTTTCCTGAGGCGGAGCCTGTCCCAGTTGGCGAGCGCAGGGTGTACTTTACACGGGTCCATCGCAGGGCCACACAGATTGGTACAAAAAATGTGTACAGAGTGTCCAGCTCTGGGCCTCGAGGGCCGCTGTCCTGCAGGTTTTAGATCTTACCCTGGGTCAGCTAAGTTCATTAGCAGGCCTCTGGAGAACTTTCACAGATGCTGAGGACGTCATTTAGCCGTTTGAATCAGCTGTGATGGATCAAGGACACGTCTAACACCTGCAGGACACCGGCCTTTGAGATCATTATATTTGAATGGCTATATTGTGGTATAGCTCTCACCCCTCAGCTGTAAAAAGCTATGAGGTGTCATCCCCCTGCTGGGGAGGCAGGTCGGCGGCTGGCCTGGAAACCCAAATTTGTGACTGCAGTAACTCTGGAACAAAGCGATGTAGCATTGCCAAATAGATACCACACGTTAGGCCTGCACAATAAATCGAAAATTCATTGTCATCGCAATATCAGCCTGTGCGATGGGCCCATCGCAAAAGACGACGTAAACTGCGATAATGGAGTACCTTAAAATGTTTACACACGTGCTTTAAAGAATTTACCAATCAAAGAACCCCCTTTATACATTAGACCAGTCGAATGGAGCCCTTCACGGCATTAACCAATCAAATGGATTAGAGGCCCGCCTCCTACGCAGGTGGGGAGCGAACAACGCTGCAGCAACGAGTCATAGTTGTAAAGGCTGAGAGCGAGACGCATGACGAGAACGCTACTGACTATGAACTCGTGGCTAAAAAAATAGTACCTCGCTTATTTGGAGGTACTTTGGATTTGATAAAGACGACGTTCTCCAAACACAGGTGCTCTGCAACACTTGCCGAACATTCGTGGCAACCACCAGAGGAAACACGACTCCACCATCATCTTCAACACAACCACAGAGAACAGTTTGAAGAGTTCCAGAAAGACCGGGCTAGCTAATGTTGCTAATGTTAGACAAAGAGCGCCGCAGCAACAGCCGTCTCTGTATCAGAGTTTTTCAAGTGGAACAACTTATGAGAAAACGTCGAAGCGCTACAAAGAAATAACAGAGGCCAAAGACATGATGCCTGTAAATGCAGTTAGCAGAGACGGCTTCACCAGTCTGATACATAAAGTGGACCGGAGATACCGCATCCCCTCACGAAACGACTTTTCCCACGTCGCCATTCCACAAATATTCGAACGATGTTTGAACTGAGCCAAGCTGAAGCTACGCCAGCACTACAGTAAAGTTTCCTCTCCAGTTTCGACTTGCATCATAACTACTTGGTGAGAGATAAAATGATGAACAGCTGCACTGAGATCATTTGCAGTATAATTTAAGTTATGTTTACTTAAAACTAATTCTAGAGACCAGGAAGGATGTCTTTCAAAATTCAAGCCTCAGAATTTTTTTTATGGGGCAATGTTTCAATGTTAAAGTGCACTTTGTTGTTACTCTGCTAACAGCAGCTTTCATTAAATAAAACTGTTGCAGTAAAATGGAAATTATGTATTCGTTTTTTGTTTGTTTTGCAATTTATTTTATCGCAAGTCATATCGCTATCGCAGTATTGATCACAGTTATCGCACATCGCAGGTTTTCCTAATATCCTGCAGCCCTACCACACGTGCATTTGTTCAGACTTTGGGACGAGTGTGAATCTCACTGATCGCAACCTCAAATTCAAAGGCAGAGATTTTCAAATGTATGCCACAGGTGCCTCTGCTGCAGGAGGCTGCCAGTATTTTACAGTTTGAGATTATGGACTGCACGGACGAAGTACTGAGCCACACCTGCTCATTCATGTGTTACGTTTTGTTTTCTCTGCACCATGTGAGACAAGCTTGTGTTGTTGTGTGTCTTTAACATTGATCACCAAGCACAATGTGAAGTGTGAGCTGCAGGGGTGTAAAGCACATCGGATCACGGTTTTAAGTCACGGATCAGCAAAAAACAGAAAATTTTAACATTTACTTATTAACTTATTTAAGTACTTTTTGCCTGTT
>NC_140560.1:732730-785230 GCF_057381845.1 Rhamphochromis longiceps | reverse complement strand
CGCTGTACTGCTGTCATTAAGATTCAGCTGGGCCCGGTCACTGAGCCACACCTGTACACTTTTAGCTGTTGCATATATGAGAGAATGATGTTAGTTGCACAATGAATATGTGCTGCCATCTATACCAGCTAACCTGTCCCACGTTTTCAGGCCCACACACCTGACCATTTGTGTTTTGGTTTGTTTAGAAACTTCAGATAAATCATGCAGAAGTTAAATTGTTCGAAGGAATATGAATATAAAGCACTGTATACACCATCAGCACCGGCTCCCCTCAGGGCTGTGTTCTTTCTCCTCTGCTCTTCTCCCTGTACACCAACTGCTGCACCTCCACCCACCAGTCTGTCAAGCTAATCAAGTTTGCAGATGACACCACCGTTATTGGGCTCATCTCGGACGGGGACGAGTCTGCCTACAGGAGGGAGGTTGAACGTCTGGTGTCCTGGTGCAGCCACAACAACCTGGTGCTGAATGCCCAGAAGACAGTGGAGATTATTGTGGACTTCAGGAAGCACACAGCTCCACTCCCCCCCATCATCCTGACTGACACCCCCATCACCTCTGTGGACTCATTCCGCTTCCTGGGTACCACCATCACCCAGGACCTGAAGTAGGAGCCCACCATCACCTCCGTCATCAAGAAAGCCCAGCAGAGGATGTACTTCCTGAGGCAGCTGAAGAAATTCAACCTGCCAACACGGACGATGATGCAATTCTACACTGCAATCATCGAGTCCATCCTCACCTCCTCCATCACTGTGTGGTACGCTGGAGCCACTATCAGGGACAAACAGAGACTGCAGCGTGTTGTGCGCTCTGCTGAGAAGGTGATTGGCTGCAGACTCCCATCTCTGCAGGACCTGTACACCTCCAGGACACTGGGGCGTGCAGCTCGGATCACAGCTGACCCTTCTCACCCTGGACACAGTCTGTTTGACCTGCTCCCCTCAGGCAGGAGGCTCCGGTCCATTCGCACCAGAACCTCTCGCCATAAGAACAGTTTCTTCCCCTCTGCTGTTGGACACATGAACAATAACCGTATGACTGTCCCCGCCACTAACACATGACCCTACGCTGTGTTCACTGCATCATTCCATGTTTGGCACTGATCACCACCTGCACGCATGTATATATCATGTATATATCTATCTACTTAGCACTTTTAATTCTTATTCTCATGTCTATTTAAGCGTTATATGACAGTATGTTTGCACTAAGTACCTAATGTTGTAAACCTGCTCAACATTTGGCAATAAAGCCCTTTCTGATTCTGATATAAGTATTGTACAAACTCAGTGAGAGTTCACACCAAAGCTTTTGTTAGTGATGATGTGATGGGCCCGTCTATACACTCAAACCTCGGCTGTTTGATGACACGTTCACTCATTTCACCTTCATCATCCTGGTCGATGGCAGCGGATGTTTATCTAGACGGTCTCGTAGCGTCTTTCCTTCCTTCAGTTATATGAAGCAGCTGAATGTTAGAAACCAGCCCCATGGTCCTGCCCCCAAACTGCACTGCTGCCATGCTGTTTTTCTGTGCAGCATCCAGAGTTTGGTTACATTATCATGCGATCAGGCTCCCAGTATTTCACAGGCTGGTCAGCAAACTAAACGTGCTCCATCAGTGATGGGGTGTTGTGAGCTCGTCTCTCTGCAGCTGCTCCTCGGCTCTCGCGGCGAGCACCTGATGGTGGCCAGTTCATGGTGAAACAACAATGCTGAAGGTCTGTGGTCATTCGTGCTTACCCATCAGAGGCTTCATGTAGGACAGTTTAGTTGGGACTGAACCAGCTGATAAACAACGCTGACACTGTTTATGTGACACCTCTCTATCCTACCCGAGCAATCAAAGCTCTTTATACAACACTTCTCCTCCACGCTTCGCCTACACAAGTCGTGCACATACATACTGAGGCAGCAGGGACCAACTCGGGACTAGCATCAAGCATGTGGGCGAGTGTTTGTTATACTCGAGTATTATATACTCGAGTATTATTATACTGAGATCTTCTCTGACAGCGCTTTAACACACGACTCACCGCATGTCCCCCACAGACTCTTCTGCATGCACGAGAACCACGTGAGGCCAAACGTTGTTTCCCATATTCAGAGTTCGTACGTCTGAATTCAGGATGCGGGCCAGAACGTGGCATCGATCAGAACCTGTGTTTTCACTGGGAACAGTAACCAATAGTGATGGGACGTTCTGTATCGAGGCTTCGGAGCGTGTGTCGAGTAATGGAGGGGGCGTTTCCGCGAAGCGCGTATCGAGGCTTGCTTCATTTATGGGAGGAGCTGAAAATGATGACGTCCGAAGCCTCGCTGTACCACGTGACTGGTTCATGAAGCGGTTCGAATTTTTTCCGCGAGCTATGACAGCGATATAAACCCCTCAGACTTCATTCAAAATGTGGGTGTTTGATGGAGAGTTGTTAGTGAGAGTTTGGAGACAGTTTGGAGGTTTATGAGAGTGAGGAGAGAAAGTCAGGAGAGAATGGAGCCAGCTAAGAAGAGGAGGATGTCCTCCCCTGTGTGGGAACATTTTGATCTTATTCCTCCCAACAAGGTATGTAAATTTCCACAGAAGATGTATTTTCATAATACTGATGGTGCAATAAAACTTATGTTAAGCTGTCGTTACTTTTGTACAAGGTGAAGTGTTTGCTATGTGCCAGGGAGCTGGGATATAACAACAACACCTCATCCATGCTTAGGCACTACAGAGCTTTGCATGAGAATAAGAGGAACACCGATTGTGGAGCAAGACCAGGTGAGCCATCAAATGCAATGATAATATAGCATGCTGTAATGTTACTAAATGATATAACAATATTATACAACTGTTATAAGTGACGTGTGTGATATTTATATTTGTGCTTTGTTTTTATTGTCTTTCCATACTGCCAGTATAAATATACACAGTATACTGCCATCACTACACTATAGGTGTTTTACACACTCCTTTTGTTGTTGACATTTACAGGCTGTGTGCAAAATGCCACACTCTTCAAATTCATGCCAGCTATTATTTTTACGTCCAGTAGGTGGCCTACTAGAGCAAATGAAGCTTCATGAAGCTTCGCGTTGGGGTGAACCAATTGGATGAAAAGCTTCAGTGCTTCATGGGGCTTCATCTGCCCATCACTAGTAACCAACGCTACTTCCTTTAAACTTCTAGACTTCATGGTGTGGGGATGAACAGAAGTATTTTACCAGCATAATATAATCTGCAGTATGATCATTGCTTTAACAAGGTAACAGACAGCTTTAAGATGGCCTTAAGATGTTTATGCATAGTTATCATATTAACCTTGTATTTCAGATGCAGTTATAACTATGTTATACACATTGCATATCTGTGCTTATTTTGAGTTGATGTTCGGTTCATTAAGGGTCTTAAGCTTCACTGGCGTGACTGTCAGATCTGTCAGCTTTAGCGCCTAAACAATTTCGACAAATTTAAGTTAACGGTCCAACCGATAAAGTCCTACTTTTTTGTGATCAATTAACCAGCATCTGTCCAACAGTTTCTGGCCTCATCTCTAAAGTCCCTAAATCAATTTAAGAGTGTCCAACACCCAAGGCCCAAACATGTCATGTTTAATGTAATGAGAGTCCACAGAGTGCTGTAAAATGTGAAGAACTGTTGTTCAGGGCAGTAAACACCTGAACATGGAAGCAACAATTCATTGTTTGGTGAGATTTTCTACAAAGATGCTGGGAGAGCGTCACAACTCAGAAAGTTAGATGTACAGTTTATGAATTTTATTTTTTAAAAAAAGAAAAAGTGGCAGCCAGAAACAATACAAAAGAGAAAACTGAGAATGTCAGAGCGGTCTGTGCAGAGTGCCAACACAGCTGTTACCATCGACACACTGCTCTCAAGCTGAGGAAAGGTGGAACTGAAGGGGTGTGGCCTAAAAGTCCAGCAAGAATCAGTCCAGCAACCGTCTACAAACAGCGTCCTTTCCAACGCCATGGTTACCGTTCAATGAAGGACAGGCTGAGTTTGCGTCTGTGTTAACTTCTCCCATGCAAAATAAACAGAACCCCAAAGAACCCAACGAGGTGTTGGGACAAACCTTCGTATGCTAACATACATTTTGTTGCGTGTATATGACAATGAAGCACCACGCCAATGCACTTGGAACTGAAAGCCACAAAAACCATTTAAATACTGTTAATGTTTGAACAAGTGATGTCTTTAAAATGTTGCTGCGGGAGCGTCAGACTATCGCTCAGACTCTGTATCTGTCCTCTACTAATGACAAAACAGGAACGGAGGGAAAGGCGTCTAACGCATCCTGTACTCCAGCGTCTTTGACATCTCACATAGCTGGCCCCTGAAGTCCACGTCGATGGTGAAGTCCAGGTCCCTCTGCAGAGACAGCAGGTCAGGTTACACAAAGACAAATGAATCGAAGCAAAGAGCGGCCGAGCCGTGCTTACATTGTTCTTGACATTTGGCTTCATGCTGACGGTGCCAATGATCTCCTCTCCAGTCTTCACAGTCAGGTAATCATCCAGGTAGAAGACGGTCTGCTTCCAGTGGGTGTAAGGAGACTCTGGGCCTGTCGGGAGACAGAGCGTTGGTAATCTACACCAGCCTTTATTTTAACCCGCCCCGTGTGTCACACAGTTCAGCTGACTGGCTCCAATCAGCTGACCACCCCTCGCCTGTTCACCTGTAGTCATGTGTCTGTAAAGCTAATTCTGGCTGCAGGCTGAGATGTGAGCTTCTCCTCCCGGATTCGTTGCTGTATAAATAAAACTGAATTTGTCAAAGCAGACACTAATGTCAGCTCACAGTGGTGAACGATCTGTACAACAGCAACGACCCGCCGCCGTTTGCAGGAAGGTCAGTGCGTCCCGTCTGACAGAACATGAAATGTTCAGTATGTGGATGAAGTACGTGAACCCTGAGAACGCCCAGAGCAACAATCCTGCCAACACTGTAAACTCATTCAGGTATGAGACCTGCTTTCATGCAGTGACTATCAGGGCAGTAGAAAGCATGCATACTGGGACACCAGTGTAAAGACAGCAGGCACACTGACTGGTAGAGAAGCCGATCCTCTTATGGCAGCGGGTGAACTCGATGTTGAAGTAGGTAACCAACGCGTGGATGTAGTCGTTCCTCTTCACCTGGAGGCAGAACGGGGACGTGAACGTCAGGTCTTCGGCCTTCACCGTGTAGATGTCCACCTCCTAGACAAAAAAGACAAGATGCCTTCAGACCAAATGTTTCAGGTCAGCTTCAGCCACCCTCTGCCTGTCCCACATCCATTCAAGGAGCAGAGAACGATCCACCTACCCTGACGAGACAGGAGTTGCTGACCAGCTGCTTGGGGTCCACCACATCCACCAGGGGCTCCTTGATCGCCACCTCCTTGATGCAGGACATATCAAAGCCGTACACGTTCTCCCACCCTGACAGAGACAAGACCAGGTTACAGCTACAATGGTCCACAGTGTCCTCTCTGACAGACGGGTCACCGCTCTGAGCGTCTGTCACGTGCAGCGCTGTGCTCGGCTCACCTCGTCCTGTTGACGTTCTGCTAATGGCGAGCAGACTAAATAACCACGTTGACACTGAACGCTTACAAACACTGGAGCACAGCCTGAACTCGGCACCATCACAAGCTTGTATTACACAGTGGATCCAATCTGATGGGCATTTTCATAGTTACATCACAGTGAAGCATAAAAGGAGCCGGTGCAGTGTTTTACACTCATCGCTGTATATCTGACTCTACATGCTGATGACAGTTTGAACCTAAAAGGTCAAACTGGGCTCATGAAACCTGTTCGTGTTGTGACCTTTGATGAAGGCAGGCTGACGAGGAGGCGGCGCTCTGTTGGCGAGTAATGACTTCAGACTTAAGCATTAAACAAAGTTACTTCCAACCATCTCAGACACGCAGCTACTTTCACTCAGTCTTTAGGCCCACTCAGTCCACAGCAGTCTAACTGTGCAGAGAGGTTGGTGTGGTCGGCCGAGTTCAGTCTGCGTGTCCTCATTAGATGTGTGTCAGGTTTGTACTGCTGAGACTGTTTCAGTGCTCAGATTAATCAAAGTCACGGAAACAACAGAATTACTCTGTGTAGTAATTAAAACACTCCATTAAAGTAATCCATTACTTGTGAGTAACAGACCCAACAGTTATGACACCAGAGAGGGGAAATGCCTGCAACACGAGCAAACATTTGACCTCACAGCAGGTCACGACTGCAGCACATCAAAGCCAATCAGAGCCCACGGGTGACGGAGTGAGCCCACTGATGGACGGCTCCTGTGACGGGTCGTTTCCTTTGGTCCAGTTTGGTTTCAGATACAACCGGACTTTGTGTGACGACACAAAAACACACTCGTTTCCTTCACTGTGTGCACGCTTTCACAACGATGTAACCTTACATGTTGGACACATGACATTTTACCACACCCACTTACTGAATTATTAGAGCGTCCTCAGAGTCGACGACACCAACGATAAACATACATCGACTTAGAAAACGACGCGTCCACAATAAAATCCTAAAACCACCTAAATGTGTTTTTCTAAAACTACAGGAAGCGATTTGGACTCAACAGGTGGGGCGAACGGCAGGACGAGGAAAAGGGAGCGCAGATTAGAATAAATGTAACAGCAGAGCGGAGCTCCCCTCCACCACAGCACGACTGCAGCACCGACACCGGAGACCTCACTGTGCTGGTACCTCGCTGATGTTTGGACTGTAATGTTTCTGCTGCTTCACTTCATGAGTGAAGCTCCACAGCTACACTGGCTCTTTTTCCTCCTCACATTAATGTTCACACTGAACCCAACGTCGAGGACTTCTTCATTTATCTGGATCTTTGTTCTTATTGTGGGACAACTGGGTGATATTGACAATGACCTGCATACAGGAAACACTCGGAGCACTCACAGTGTATTTTGTAGTCCTTATACTGTCGGTCTTCGATGGCGGTGACGTAAAGGGTTGCTCTGTCTGGAAAAATGAGTCCATCTGGTTTCTGTTATTGTATAAAGAGGGACAAATACACAAGTATTCAGAGAAAAGATCAATAAAGTCAGTATGTTCACACCAAGTGAGCAATAAACGAGTAGCTTAAAAACCCACAAGCTGAGCCTGGCTCAACCCAAACCCATGCATCTACAGACTTAAGGAGCATCGCAGACGTGCGACAGGAACAAAGGTTTGAGCGCGCACACAAACATCACCACAGCCAACACTGTTTACACAAACAGTCACAAGGACTGTAGCTGTGACAGTTCAGTCAATCCCACACACATGGGCCAGTAGAAAGATATGCTGTCCAATATCATTACTGTTATCAGCTTCATGTAGACATGCTGTCGCAGTCCAACGCCATCATGGCGTAACCGTACTCACAAGCACACACACCTTCATAGAGAACGCATCGAATTCATGTTTTACAAACAACCACAGGACTCACAGAGCTCAAACAAACAGAAGTGCACACTTACCAGCCATTTGTCTCTGGCATAAATAACAGTATTAAGCATGGACTCATAGAAGAGACAGTAGCCCATCCACTCTGATATGATGATGTCTACTCCATCCACAGGCAGCTCCACCTCTTCCACCTTTCCTTTAATGATGGTCACCACTGCAGACACAAGAAGAGCTCAAGTATTTTTAAATATGATCACGTGACTGAAATCATGTTGGCTTCTATTTACTCACCATCATCAAGGTTGTTAGCCTTCACAATTTTCACAGCGTAGTCAGAGATGCTGCTGCACTCGATCTACGGAGATCAAACACAAACGCATCAAGAGACCGTCGCTAGCTGTGAGTGACGCCATTACCACTGAAAGGTGAATCAAACACCTACCCCTATAACCTTCTTGGCTCCGGCTTTGGCAGCAAACATGCAGAGGATACCCGTCCCACTGCCCACATCAAGCACCACCTTGTCCTTAAAAAGGTGCTTGTTGTGGAACATGGAATTGCGGTACGTGAGAGTGCGAACTTCATCCTTCAGCATCTCCTACAGCACAAAGCAGGATTCATGACACACAGGTTTCCTTGAGTTACGCTCTAAACAGATTACGAACTAGAGAAATACCTCGTGAATTCCAAAGTGGGCGTATGAGTCAAAGTAGTAGTCCTTAGATGTCATGTCCTCCGCTGCAGGCTTGGCTGAGCTCTCCCCCTGGGAAACCTCACAGTAGACCAAGATCGTCTCAATTAAACATCATCTTTGCTAAACGCAGTCTCTGTATCAACAACAGGCGTGTAGGACCATGATGATGATCACTATAGTAACAAGTTTCAGGGCTGGGAACAGGAACAACTGTTCTAGAAGCAGCAACACTGTTAATAACCAAAGCTGCAGCTGCACAGTCTCCAAATAACTACTTAATGACATGATTAGAACTTCCCGTCTTAGTGATAAGAGCTGATAAATCTGACAACCAGCAGCTTTGTTGGCTCCCTTTACAATTAGATATATTAATATAGCAACTCTGTGGCAGCCTTACAGTCCAGAGTTTGTTTACACACACACCAGGTATCAGCATCATCCACAACCATAAGCATCGATCATCTCTTGCAGGGGGAAAACCCAGAACAGGGCTGAAGGCGGCAACAGCCGAACCAGTGATGTCCTATTGTGTACTCGACAAGATGGCGCTCCACGTGCTTTAGACACGGGGGCTGAAAACACGCACGTTCCCAGTCCGGCTTCACGGACTGAGTTAAACGGGTTAGAGTTTTTAAAACAGACTCCACGCCGGGCTGAATACACGTGGCCCACTTTAACGCGAACTCTGGCCGAACAAAAGATGGTGGCACATGGCTGGTAGAAATCGCGCGCGCTTGGCCTTCCTCGATAACGCTGGGTTTCCACGTGCACACTCACGACCTCCTCTGTAGCTACCGGCTCGGGCTCAGTACAGCTAGCACGTTTGTTCACCTCTGTGAGAGGCAGAGCACCTAAAGCTCCCTACAACGTAGTTCTTTATCACCCTGAGGATGCTAACGCGGCTAGTTCAGCGCTGCTGCCGCCTGTAAACTGCACCAGAGGGAAACGATCGTGGCAGAAATCGCATGACATCTGTTAAAGAACAAGTTTATGGATAAACTGTAAGAAAATACCAAGAAAGAGTTCAACTCTGTAGCACAGCTAGCTAACGAGTTCAAAAGCTAACACGGTAGCACCCATGCGGTCCACGACAGGCTCGCTCCATCGCCAGCAGCCGGTGACGCGTCAGCTGAAAGGACGGTTCTGTTCTTCCAGCGTCCAACAGCCGCGAGGATCAGCCGCGGCACGTGCTGGGTGAGGTGTCTGGCCTTTCTCGGTCACATATGTTAGATGAATGAGCGCCAACGGTGCTAAAGCTCTATTAGCCTTAGCCATGTTAAAATGGATGCATCACTAGCTGGTACGCATGTGCTAAGTAAAGGTAAAAACATAACCGTGTACGCAATGTGGCGTGACTGTATAAAATGACCGCGTGTCGTCTCCAAAGATAAATATAAGTGAAGCTTATTTCCACACTAGAAGACCTTACCTCCATCCCTTCTGCTGGCGCCGCCATTTCGATCATCTACCCAGAGTAGCTGCGTGGGTCTGTAAGCGTCTCCCTTTGTCCCGCCCACGACGGCCAACGTTTATCTCTGATTGGTGCAGACGACAGGCCCGGCCTCCAAATCAATCCGGTTTTTAAGTGATGACGTAAAACCCTGCTTCCGGGTCCAAACTGAACTGCGTCCATTAAGACTGTTGTGTTTTTAACGTGTTTGAATACTTCCGGTCTTTTTAAGTCCCTAATAATAGTCTGTGATCACTTGGTAACCTTCACTGAAGCATCTGTGAATGAATGCAAACAATCCTGTATGCGTGGCATCGTTGTTAGAGGATTTCACCTCTGCCCCCCCCCCCCCCACACACACACAAAACTTTATGTGTGCGTATAAATGTGTGTATAATATTAAGGATTGTACATTAACATGAAACTGTTGTCGGAACCACACTGAATTTCACCAGAGAAACACACACACATATGAAGAGAGAGAGAGTATGCATTGTATGCAAACAGCTACCAGACAGCCATCATAATTCGTCATACAATGAGAACAGGACAAATCAACAACTGACAATAACTGATTAATATTAAAATCTGTAACATAATGTTTGGAGTTTAGTCTGTTACTGTTACTGTTTTTACCATTTCTTCTTGGAGCAACTGTAACCCACATTATTTCCTTCGGGATTAATAAACTATTCTGATTCTGATTGTTTCAGGATGAGCTGCCATGATCCAATCACACATCTGCTTACCTGCATCTGTTGCTCGTTTCTCCTCTTCTTTTCTATTTTTTCTAAACTGAGCACCTGATGGCTTTGAACCTTTCTTGTCCATCTTGGTTTTAATTTTGCACTCCAGTATGAACACCCATTCCCCAACCCAAGGATCACCACAACATAACCTAACAGACCTACACCCTAGTTCACAGATTCACTTTGTCTAGGGTTTATTTCTGGGATTTCACACATTTCAAATCATGAATACATGATGGGCTTGGACTGACAACATTATGAATGAAATGTGCTCTATCCCCAGATAGCAAGGAGACATCGTTTCAATGTTTAGTCAATATCAGGTGATTCTATTGAATCACTGTTGAAATCTGACGTTGACCTAACGTCACTCTTGCACCCTTTAACATTGAAACAATGTCAGATATTGAATCACAGTTGAAGTCTGATGTTGATTTTCCATCACTTCGCACCCTTGGTTACTATTGAAACAACAATACAATTTGTCATGTCCATAATAATATTCCTATAATATGAAGCATCTGGCATTATGAAATAAAAAAATGACAGACATCTGTATCAATAACAAAGTAATTTATTACATTAAGAAAAAAAAGTTTCTTTGTTACAGGTATTGGTTATAGGTCACTTATTATTTTATTTTAAGTTTACTCAGGGATCGAGCTGGATATCGGGCATCCTGCACCACCCATGTGATCTGGAGCGTAGAGGAGACATTTCTGCACAGCTTGGCCGAAGGCAAACTCAGAAACAGCGTTTACCCCACCGGCTGAGTCAGGCCATCTAGGACACAAACACAAAAAGAAGGGGAAAAGGCCAAATTAGAGCTTAAATATGAATAACCTCTTGTCAGTTGTCTTCAGCAGGGAGAAATTATGGGATTAATATGAAAGTCACAAGGAAAAAGTCAGCAAACTGCTGCATCACTTTGATTCTCAAAGAGCCATTAGCTGAGAAGCTCAAAGCCTAATTTTCTAATAATGAATAAACCAAACTACTGGCAGTGAAATGTATTTCTATTTCTATTTGTTGGATCTCCCAATGATAGCCTGCTGTTGTATATTCAATCAGAACATACAGGAGAAGGCCATTTTAAGCAGTTTAACTGAATTTGACAATTTCTAAAGTTCTGGGTTACAAAAGTACCAGAACCTTTAAGAACTTACCATTGCTTTATTCACCTCCGGTCATTGCACTTCATCTCATCTATGTTGTTAAATGGCTAATCCAGAGGCAATACCCCAGCATCAACAGGGTCAGTGCTGCAGGATTAACCGAAGGCTCTGAACTCCTCACGGAGGTCCCCGACTTCTCTGATCAGCTCGTTTATCATGATTACGTTTTTGGAAGGCTGCATCTGTTGACAAGAACAATAACACAAAGAATACTGGCTTGTGATAAACTGGATAAGCATTGTGATGAAAAAAAAGACTATATCCATAAGTGATAGCTTCACATTTTGCATTCAGGTTTAAGTAGTTCAATCTGTTAAAACTGTTTACAATTTAGCCTTTTACATATAAATGGTATATGATAGCAAAGCAAAATATGATGATATTCAGCAGCATAAATTAGTGTTTTGAAGTTAAGATTACAATGAAATTGTGATGCAGCTCATTGTTTCAAAGCATACCGTCATTAGAGAAGGTACTGAACGCAGACTATTTGCTGGGGAGGTCGCATAGCTGTGTAGGTTGGCGAAAGGAGCCGGTAGCTGGCCCGAGCATCATGATGGTTGCTAGAAGTGAGTTGGGGGGGCAGACTGCAGAGTGGTGGAGCCTGTATAGAAAAATGTTTAAAAAATTAAAAATTACATACAACTCGTCTACAGAGGTTCCTGTTCTCACACACACATATATACACACACTAAACATTACATTATTACCTGGTACTTTCACACGTGGGGCCTGGGGAAACCTTTGATTTTGGAGGTTGCTCATCATCAGTCTGTAACTGTATAAGGGATTTGGTCTGAAAGAAAACAAAATATCAGTATTGTGTTTTTTGTTTATTTTGCTTTAAGTTACAGTAAAATTTACATCACACAAAAATGGTTAAAAACTAGCAATAATTTGAAGACACGAGTATCTTACTTGTTTATGGGTCGATTGTACTTTACTGATCTGAAATGAGAAAATGGGGAAAAAAACAATGTCAATAAAAAGAGGAAAATAATGTTATTCAAGATAAGCTCCAGGTAGGAACGTTCATTATTAAAGTCGCGGAAATGTAAAGTCACGTGATCATTCGGTCTCAGGTGACTCTTTCACGTGTTTATAAATGGAAACCGGTGCGGTCAAAGCTTCAAGTGTAACACACGCATTGTATGCATTTGTAGCGGCAACTTTCTGGATCATATTGCACACATTTGTAAATCGTTTGTGGGAATTAACTCTGTATACAGCAGCCATAGAGCGAGAGCAAGCCGACCGCACGGCTAACAAAAGCAAATCGCCTTATAACGGAAAGACATGAATGTGGGTCATGGAAATGTTTTCTTTGTTCAGCGTTGGTGTTGTCTGTGAAATTTATACTTTTCTCCTTCTGTTTAAGTTAGGTTTAGTAATATCATACATACGTCGACCTTCCAATAACGAATAACTAAATTCTCACATTCTTATCTGATAAAGCCGAGAGTGTCGTGCACAAACTCAGACTGTGTCTCCGGTGTTCTGACAAAACGTCCGGTCAACTCTGCTGAGCTTAAATGGAATTTTCCCGCAGCCTGATGGGACGTACCACTGTGAGAGGGGTGCTATGGAATAGTCCAAGTGGTAGCAGCTTTAATTTCCCGCTCAACCATAAATCGATGGTTTTTCAACGTGATTGTTGTCACCTTGTCAACTATAAATAGATCAACAATCAACGATAACAGAACAACGGTGAATCAATGTTATTTCACTGTCAGTGTCAGGTTCCATCAGTATTTTAATGTTCTTTCAACACTGATTTTGACATTTCAATCCTGACGATTCTGATGGATCAGATGAAAAATCAACATTAGTTCAATGTCTCCTTGCTATCTGGGTCTGGAAGCAGCCGGTCCCCCTCCCCTTTTGACGGGTTGTGTGTGAGACTTTAAATTAGAGATGGCACGATACCACTTTTTTATGTCCGATACCGATATCATAAATTTGGATATCTGCCGATACCGATATGAATCCGATATAATGTTTTTTAATCAACAAAACTGTTTTTTAAATATCTTGCTGCATTTTGTATAAGTTCATACTCAAGTTTAAAACAACAACTACACTAAAGCTATTCTGTTATACCTGTATACAAAAAAAATATTTCATAGTTCAGCAACACTGATCAATCTAATAAACTTAAACCTGCACCATCCTCCCTATTCTGGTATTTTAAAGAGTACTTAGCGTAAATATTAAGCAACCTAACTAATAGGGTTCCAACTCCCAGCAACAACAAAAATAAATAAATAAAAAATAGGGAACCACCCCTCACGCTCCACCTCATGATGCTTAATCGACGTAATCAACCTTAATTTGATGCAGTGTGGAAAAAAAATGCACAGAAATCAATTATTTTTCAAGAAATATTAAATAGATTCAACATCTTTCTTCAACAGAACTGCAGACTGCACAGATGGTACCTTCCCAAAGGAAAAAGTACTATAGCTTACTAGGGTATATTAGACTTAATAGTCACTATATACAGTAATTGACTTCTATACATTTTACATCAGATTAAAACTTTGGGTGTAAGATTCAGATAAATATTAAATAATTAAAAGCTCGACATTTTAAATGAGAATAAGAAAGAAAAGTATGTCTTTGTGCCCCCTTTTCCCTGTTAATGCCCTATCGGCCCCCCTGGCTAAACTTTGCTAGATCCGCCCCTGCACAGTTACCAGCGTCAGCTACGTAGAAAAAGATCCTCGAGTAGAAAGTAATATTAAATAAATTCTAACAACAGCTGATCAAGCTTAAACGTGCTGCTGTTGTTCAGCCGCTGGTTTCCTCTTTCTGGTGCAAAGTGGGCCAAAAACAAACAAGAGACACGGACTCGCGACAGAAAAGCTGATCAGCTGATCATTGATCAGTTTCACGATTGAAGTAGCAGCCGGAGAGCGAGAGGCAGTCGCTCGTTAAGCTTAACGCAGGAATGCTTTACAAACATTCAGAGATGGACTTACACACTTGCTTTACTTCTCTCGGAGTAACTTTGTCGGAGATGAAATGCCAGGTTGCTAGCGAAGCTCCACATGCTATCCAGACCACCGACAGGTCCCGCATGCCACAGCTGCTCTATCACGTGATGCATACTGCTCCGACGTGCTAACGTTCTGAGGTGAGTTACGGCGTGTTGCAAGTTTTGTGAGGTGCTTTCGTGATATTTAATGGATCGGATTACATTTTTTATTTTTCTCCGATATCCGATCCAGTAATTTAGGTCAGTATCGGACCGATACCGATACGTAATATCGGATCGGTCCATCTCTACTTTAAATCATCAAACTATAAAATATAACTAGAGGAAAAAAAGAGAACTCTACTCATGCTGGGCTACAGGAGGACAGCATGAGAACAGGAAACAAAAAAACCCCTCCTCTGCACAGAAAGCACATAAATGTCCACAGTATAACATTATAGAGCCTAGAGTATTTAAAAGTAGAATGGGAGGCAGAGCCTTCAGTTTTCAGGCCCCTCTTCTGTGGAACCAGCTTCCAGTTTGGATTCAGGAGACAGACACTATCTCTACTTTCAAGATCAGGCTTCAAACTTTCCTTTTTGCTAAAGCATATAGTTAGGGCTGGACCAGGTGACCCTGAATCCTCCCTTAGTTATGCTGCAATAGACGTAGGCTGCCGGGGGATTCCCATGATGCATTGGGTTTTTCCCTTCCAGTCACCTTTCTCACTCACTATGTGTTAACAGACCTCTCTGCATTGAATCATATCTGTTATTAATCTCTGTCTCTCTTCCACAGCATGTCTTCATCCTGTCTTCCTTCTCTCACCCCAACCAATCACAGCAGATGGCCCCGCCCCTCCCTGAGCCTGGTTCTGCTGGAGGTTTCTTCCTGTTAAAAGGGAGTTTTTCCTTCCCACTGTCGCCAAAGTGCTTGCTCATAGGGGGTCATATGATTGTTGTGGTTTCTCTCTATTATTTACAAAGTAAAGTGTGCTGAGGTGACTGTTGTTGTGATTTGGTGCTATGTAAATACAATTCAAGTGAACTGACAAATTAAAATGGAAACTGATTTTAAAACCATCATTAATACCCGTTGATCTCACTTTGCTCACAGAAGAGCATCTGTTAGTACGCGTCAGACATTTTGTCTGTCCAAATATTTTCACCTATGTTGTCATTTCCTTTCTTAGCTGTTACTTTGTGCTCTGCAGGCCTACTTGTTGTTCCTAGAGTATTTAAAAGTAGAATGGGAGGCAGAGCCTTCAGTTTTCAGGCCCCTCTTCTGTGGAACCAGCTTCCAGTTTGGATTCGGGAGACAGACACTATCTCTACTTTTAAGATTAGGCTTCCCGGTCTGGATGGGCCTGGGCCCCCTTTCCCTGGTGGGTCGCGGAGTATGGGGGTGCCTACTGGGGTCAGCGGGGGAGCTGGCCCCAGGGAGGGGTCACTTGCCCCTCCCTTCCTTCCCTCCCCATCTCCAGCTGCCTCCCTCTTCCCGCTCCACCACAACCACCCACACATACAGGACCTTGGAGTAGGGGTATGTCACCAGGGTGCAGAGGAGACTACCCCCCCCCCCCCCCCCCCCCCCCCCCCCTCTGTCCCCTTCTGGCTGCCTCTGCCTCAATTTTATCCCACAACTTAGACATTCACATTACTCACACTCTCATTACACATACATATAGGATCTTGGGGGTGGGCACGATACACGGAATCCAAAGTACCATCAGGGTGTACACCCCACCCCTGGCGTCGTTGCCCACCTCTCAATTTTAAATACACGTAGACATTGAGGGCTAGCAGGAGGGACCATGCGCTTACCTGCTGCTCTCTGGCAGGTAGCTCCATGCCCTCCTGGGTTTTAAATGCACCTTAGAACACACATGCATCAACACTACAATGAGCGGGTGGAGGGAGGTTTGGAGTCTTCTCTCACCCCCATTCTCTGCGACCTGCTGGAGCGGGAGGGCTAGGAGGAGGAGTTGGCCGTCCGACTGCGGTCTGGAGTGTGGGGCCTCCCTGCTGCTGCGGAGTCGGGGCGGTCTGCCTCCCCCCACCGCAGGGAAAAGGGTAACACCACCTGGGTCTGGGTGCAGTTCCCCCCTCCAGGGGCAAGGGTACCTAGACCCGGTTTGTAGAGTACGCTTGGGGAGTGTGATCGTGTGTCTGTCTCCACGTTGGTTGAGTGTGGAGTAAGTGCATATGAGAGCATGAGGGTGGGAATGGATGTTTGTGTCTGTGTGTGCCTGTATGTCTGTGTCTATATGTCAGGTTGGGTGTCAGGCGCCACCTCTCTGGGGACATCTCAGGCCCTCCAAGGTTTGGAGGCCTATCTCCCCCTACCACCACTTCCCCTGCCAGTGGCGGACTCCCTCAGACATCGGTGCGTTGGTGGTTCTTTGTGTCCGGGGATGGGCGTCCAGGTACACACCGGCTCACTCCTTGGCGGCCGCTTATCGGGGCCTGGAGCCTGGGGCTCGCTCGGGCCACTTCGGAGGTGGGGTGCCCCCGACCTCTTGGCCTGGGGCTCGGTCACTCAGGCACAGCTGGCTGCCGGCGGAGCTCACGGGCGCGTCACTGCAACTCCCCCTGGCTTCTGCTCCGCGGCTGCTGAGTGAGCCCTCATCTGGGACTCTCCTCAGCTCTTTCTGGGACACTGGCGCAGCTGCCCCTCTGTTGGTCTTCCTTGGTCTCTTGTGTTCTGGGGGCCTCTGGATGTCTGGAGTTTTGATCTCCTCCATACCTGCTTCATGCCCTGGAGGACGGGGCTGTGGCCCCCCCACACCCTCTAGCAGATTATTACATGAAGGAACCTTTTAAAAAACAAAAAACAAGCGCGTCCATGCTCACAGGTGTACACACGGGTGATCACACCCACAAACTACACCCTTTTTGGCTCCTACCTCAAAGCACACTGTGTTCTGTTGATCTTATGTGCTGCACAATAATGTTTAACATTTAGTATTTACTGTCATATTCCCATAGATCATTGTGATGTTGTTTATTCTGTTACTCTTGTTCTCTTCTGCTTGTTTTCTTTTTTCTTTCTCAGCAGGTGATCCAGGTGATTGATATATGCATTTTTTTTTCTCTGCCCGTTCTGTTGGTTTTTGTCTTTTGCCCTTCTCCCCCGTCCCTCTTCTCAGCTGTTTCTCTTTCCCTCTTTCTTTCTCCCCTTCTTTCCCCCAGTCAAGTCTGTCCCGTATTCAGTAAGTGAAAATAAAATAAACAATAAAAGGTGAATCAAATGGACCATTACGGCAAGGCTGGGATGGTCAATTTGGTAAAGTAAATCCGTTGGGCATCTTTCTTTGCCTTTAGACAACAATTCTGATGCAAAAGAGCCAAACGGGACAGGCAAAAAAAAAAAAAAAATGATTAGGCTTCAAACTTTCCTTTTTGCTAAAGCATATAATTAGGGCTGGATCAGGTGACCCTGAATCCTCCCTTA
Source organism: Rhamphochromis longiceps (assembly GCF_057381845.1). Classification (NCBI taxonomy): domain Eukaryota; kingdom Metazoa; phylum Chordata; class Actinopteri; order Cichliformes; family Cichlidae; genus Rhamphochromis; species Rhamphochromis longiceps. The sequence goes on along the minus strand of NC_140560.1, from coordinate 767,310 downwards.
GTTATGCTGCTGGTGGATTCCCATGATGCACTGGGTATTTCTTCTTCACTCACTATGTGTTAACAGACCTCTCTGCATTGAATCATATCTGTTATTAACCTCTGTCTCTCTTCCACAGCATGTCTTTATCCTGTCTTCCTTCTCTCACCCCAACCAATCACAGCAGATGGCCCCGCCCCTCCCTGAGCCTGGTTCTGCCGGAGGTTTCTTCCTGTTAAAAGGGAGTTTTTCCTTCCCACTGTTCGCCAAAGTGCTGCTCATAGGGGGTCATATGATTGTTGGGTTTTTCTCTGTATGTATTCTTGTAGGGTCGACCTTACTATATAAAGTGCCTTGAGGCGACTGTTGCTGTGATTTGGAGCTGTATAAATAAAATTGAATTGAATTGGTATCAGACATAGTGGTGCAATCTAATGATTAATATTTTAATTGATGCTCAGTGCTGCATGTTGCATCCTAAATGTTATGCAGCCATCTGCTGCCAGCTGCCACAGAACTGCAGCATTGTTGTAGATCAATGTCCTAATGCTGTGAATCTAAGACCTGATCATGTTATTGGTTTCAAATGCCTTTGTTTAGACACTTTTTGACCCTGTCCATTGAACGGTCCTAAGATGGCATATCTGAGTGCCACCGCTCCCAAATAACTGAATGGAAACGTGCAGGTAAACAGACACATTAGCTGGAAACCTGTGCTAGGAATCTCATTGCACGAGGACCAATGAATACCTGTGCAGGTGAAACTGCATGTCATTTGCATGTGATGTTTTCAGTTCTCACATATTATTTAAAACAATAACGTCTTTTATGGTTAAATCCTCACTGCAGTTTTGCACAAACTGTAAACACCAAAAATGATTTTAAATTCTCTTAAAATGTAATACTGGGTATTTTATTATTTTTTATTTTATTATTGTTATGTTCTTTCTTAATATACCTGTACACTTTGTACATGTTCATGTAAAGCTGAGAAACACGAGCATTACAGGTAAATGTTGCTACACTGATTATCTGTATATGACAATAAAACACTTGTCGACTGGACACTACAGCTTAGCACTGTTAATACGAAAGCCTACTTTTAGCATACTTCCGTCGGGCCGGCTTCCCTGTCGCTCAGTCGTAGCCTGTTTTCCATACAAATGGGTTCATGGCAGAGTTGCACTGTGTCGGTACAGCCACATATTGCCGCAAGTTGTCCAATCAGCAATAGGGTCCACTCGAACGACGAAAAGGAGCGTAGGCGTTCACGGGAGTGCTGCGCGGTCACGTTATTCTGCTGTCACGAGCCTGATCCGAGCCGTACAGTGCAGGCTAACGAATTGGAGCGGACATCAGCTATTCAGGACATAATAATTTTAACCAAATTTAGTGCGCGAATAGAGAGCTCAAGGAAGTCCGACCGCTGGTTGGTATTTGAGACGCTCTATTGAGTTATTCCGATCGACCGGTGATGTGCTCCAGTATTTGAATGATATTGCTAGTCAGCTAGCTAGCTGTTAAGCTAGCTTTACGTTACGTGACTCGAAGTAATTGAACAATATACTCTCGGACAGCATTCTTACTAACACGTCTGAGTGCATTTAGCTTTAAGACATTTATCAGTAGCCGTTTTTATCTTTAGCAAATTTTTGTGGTATGAGTTATACGTAATTTCCAATCCAAGGTAGATGAGGATTGAATGAAATAACGTTAGCTTGCCATAGCCAAGGAAACAAGCCAGCTAACAGGGATAACGTTAACTTATCCCGCTACTTGTTGATAGACTGCCATCCAGCGGATCTAGTAAATGCTACCTGAGTTACCCACCTAAAAGCAGCGACCGAACCTGGTAGGCAGCAGTCAGTCACAAAGTTGCAGACAGGCAAACGGCTACTACTAAACATCAAGTTTGCCATCGTCGACTCCAGTCCGCTGTGAGAGGGTGACCGGCATCAGTGTTTTTCGGAGAAGGCCAGAGTGAGGACAGAAACCTGCAGACATGCCGGCTGTGTCGAAAGGAGATGGAATGCGCGGATTGGCTGTTTTCATTTCGGACATTAGAAACTGTGAGTTACCTTTCTGTATGCTTCTTCATCATATGTGTTGTTATTTCATTGTGTCGTCAAAGTTGACATGGCTAATGTCGTTGCTGGTGATCGTCTCACACGTCATGCAGCGTTGTCATGTGGTAACCTCGACGCAGAAAGCTGTATCTAAAAAATCAGTTTGGTAACGTTTAGTGAAACAATCAATGATTTCTTACGTATTGACAGTAACGTGACGGTGGTGAAGTCACCTGCAGGAACAGAATAAGCGATGTTAGGCTTGGAGTGGCGGCGCTGATCAAACGCTTCCTGTTGTGTAGTTGTACATGTTGGAGAGCTCGGGGACGAAAGTTCATTGAAATTTAGTGTCGTGTCAGGACGCTCCACATGCAGGGAAGGAAGACTGAAGCTCACACGGAAACCAGTGGTTGGTATTTAAAACAACAACAAAAGGAGCAAAGTATAAAAAATAATAATAAACAATACTATTACGTGTAACAAAATGCTACATATATCCAGCAATTGACTTCAAAGTTTTATATAAATGTCTTTTTTTGTCAGTTTCCTAGTAATATTTATTCCAGTAATGACGTGAATACCACTTTTCACTGTTACTGAGTAGTAACAAGAACATAGGAAGTAGTTGCCATCTACTGTTTCCTTTTTGCTGTGATTACACATGCCAGTGCTTGATGTGCTTGTCACTGCACACCTGACAGTTCTTCCAGGCTTACACTGACAGGCAGTAATGGCTACTTCATGGTCGAATGTTTGATACCTCCAGCTTTCACTGTGTTATTCTGCCTTTTGGGCACATTTAAAGAGAAATTCAGCAGAAAATAAAAATGTGGACCAACAGCTAGTAAAAATGTTCAAAGTGACGAATATTGCAAACATTTGCAGAGGCGTCTAGATGACTTGTTTTCAAACGTGCTGTATCAGGCAGGCAGACATCTCCAAACACATGTGATTTGTAGCCTTGGGAAATACACTGGATTACATGTTATCAAATACTCATTTGAAATAAATAGTAATAACATGACAGGCTGTATTGGAATGTTATTGACAAAAACCTGTGAGAATGAATTTCAGTCTTGTTATGTCAGCAACACACTTATGTAAATCAGACTGTGCAACTGGTTGTTTTTTGTCTTTATATTTCATTTGGAGGTACTGGATGAGGCGTATCTGTGCTAATGGAAGCCTGTTAGAAACAGTTGTCTGCTGCCTGGCCAGTTGGGGAGTGTACCACTTCTTGGGCAGATGGTAGTTAGAAAGCTTTAACTCATCAGCCATGCTGGTTGGTAGCCGTCTATCGCTGTTTGAGCAGGAAGGCGGGCTGCAGGATGACCCATGATTAAATCCCATTCATTTATCATCATCATTGCTTTTCATGGTAAAAATGTCTTTTACTGACAAGCTCTTTGGCTTCTGCTGTTCCAGTGTTGCTTAACATTATAGCTGTTTAAGCAGAAAGTAGATCTGTCTTTAACTGTAGTGTTACTTCTTCAGACTAAACACGAATTAGGTCAGTGATTGGCAAATGCAGGCACATGGTCAGTAGGGCTGAACGAATATGGAAAATAATCTAATTGCGATTTTTTGCCCCAATATTGCGATTGCGATGCGATATGCGATTATTTTTTAAGGTATTTGTCTTCTGTATTATTAAACAAAGACAAGCAATACATCATATAGTATGGCCAATACTATATTACATTAATTTTAAACTGTTCTTTCCTGGAAGACAGACCTCTGTTATGATGACATGAGGTGATGCATGAATTGATGACTGACATTTTTATTTAACTTCTTCAATCACAACAGTATATTTGAACATACACAATAGTTTATTTTTAGCTTACAAACATCTGAGCATAAAGTGCTGACAAGGAACCCTGGTGTAAACATTAAAATGAAAGTCAGTACAATGTGCAGATTGCAGAAATATACATAAACAAAATCAGTGGCTTTACCACACTCAGTTTTTCGACATCTGTGAACTACTAGACAGTCATTCAATTAAAAAATAATATTAAATAAATAAAACTAATAAATAAAAAATACACACATCTTACTGATCTCTGCAGTCAGTAACATTACACATAAAGTGCAAACATAATAGCAATTGTATAAACACACACACAAACACGCCTTTAAAATTTAAAGGCGTGAAATTGGACGGTCTAGTTCTGATTAGCGTCACCGCTGTCTCGGTGGAGTTTAATAAACTCGGCCGTCTGCTTCTTGCTATCTAAAATATAACCAGACACTGGTGTAAATTCTCGACTGTCTCATACTTCTGTTTAATAAGTTTTCTGTTTGACGTTTAGTCAGCTGTGTGAAAACCAAGGAGGAACCCACCCGGGGGATTAATAAAGTTTTATTTTATCTAATCTAATAACTTTAATCTCAGCCAAACCGATTTACTCACGAACAAACAAAACACTGAAAAAAGCCCAACAATAACATTTTTAGGTTGTCTAAGTGACTTATATATTACGTTTAACCCGAGCAGCGAAACTCCGCGGTGATCTGAAAATGATGTGCCGGGAGTTGTGCCGTTCTCGGCCGCATCAGTAACCCTCGAGCTCCCGGCTAGCTGTCGAGCTGGTGGGTAGCAGACGCCTCTGAAAACGTCGAAGCACTTTTGCAAATATGGGATATCTTGATAAACCGAGCAGATATTTGATGTTTACACAGCTACTTTCTCGCCTGAAAATATGTTAAAAGTTTATTTTGTGACCCAGAAAGATTAGTATGAGTAATTTTAAAACTTAGTAGCGGCCGCCATTGCTGGAAACTGGAGTTTGGCTGGGCCGCGCTATGAATTCTGGGATATGGTAGTAATTTGGACAGCCTTCGGCGCGTCGCTGTGACGTAATCGGTCTACAAATGCGGCCTCAGGAGGATGCAGCCCATGAATTTGGACATGTCCAGAGTATAATTGCAGCCTTTGCGGTTAGAAAATTGCACTTGATCATGTCGCGATATTATCGCAAATGCGATATATCGTTCAGCCCTAATGGTCAGGCAGTGGTTTAGGGAGAGCTTGTTGTGGCAGAACATGTGTTTTCAGTATCGTTTGATCATGTTCGGTTAATTATGGCCAAAATCATGATCAGGACGCTGTTGTGTCTGTTCTGTTTGATAGGGCCGAAGCACTTATAGTTCATTTCGATTTTATGAACATGGCACCAATTGAAAACAATAGTTGCTTCATATTGTAAAGTAAAAGTGGCATGGAGATTTTGCCATGAAACAGGAAGTTGTTGTTGTGAAATCTGGTCGTGTAATGTCCCAAGATGGGCCGTAGCCTAAACCCAGCTGAAGCCAGGTATTTGGCAACATTGTGAGGCTTTGTATTTGAGGAAACTCCTCGTGGGGATCTTACTGGATCAATTTTAAAATGGGATATTTTTTTCTGCAGGAACATCCCAAAGCCTTCCAGTTCATCTATGTGAGCTCACAGCAGAGCGAGACTAAAGATTGATACAGAAATGTGTCATCTTCCTTTTGCGATACTTTATCAACACACCATTGTCAAATATCAGTGGTGAGCGAGCCTGAATGTTCATCCAGTATGCAGGCTCTCTAACTGACCTCACTCATCCCAGCCTGTTTGACTTCATGGGGACACTCGTCCAAACAAGAGTTTATTCATTTGCTGGGGTGCAGAACATTGAATAAAGGATGGATAGTGAGAGCAAGTCAGAGTATTATTCTGTTAAACCGACACTAACAAACAGCCTCCAGTATTTATTTCAGTTTTTTAATGCATTTCTTTAATAACATGCTAGCAGGTGCACAGCGGTGCTGTTGGTAACACTGAGAGTCGTTGGCTCCAGTCCAGTCGGCGCTCTTTCAGTTGGACTTTATTTGTTCACTTCAGTTTTAGTTTTACAGATCGGCAGCCTGGCCCAGGGTCTACCCTGCTTCTCACTCCATGACAGCTGGGACAGGTTCCTGATGGAAACATAGTAGAACAGCAACAACAGGAGTCATCACACAGTTATTTTAACAGTGTGTTGAATGGAGTAAAGTAATTCCTGCTTTCTGTCTTGCAGTTAGAGCTGAGCGATAAAACAATAGAAATCCTGCAGAAACATAGTGGCTTCATAGCTGTAAAAACATGGTCATTATAAAGTCGGTCGAGCTCGTTCCATCCGTGTTTTGACAGAAAACATGAAAGGTCAACAGCAGTTGCACAGGTCGCAGGTCTGATTCATACAGACGACTAACTGCCAACTCCGTTTAGGCCGTAGTGCCCGTCGTGGACCCTCTGTTCCCCTTGGACAATAAGCGGTTCTCAGTTTTACTTTTGTTCTGCTTTGTTTACACTGTAAACTTTGTTGAATTTATGGTGAAGACTCACACAAAGGCTTTCACACTTTCCATTTTTGGGTTTGTTTCCCAACAATTGAAAATTGTTTGTTTTTATACCAAAAACCAGCGATAGAGGCGCTCAGCTGTGAAAGGCTGGATATTGTGGACACCCACCTTTGAGGGGACATTTTAGTGTCACGGTCAGGAGTCAAGTGTTGTTTCAAATCTTGTGAGCATAATAAGATGAGAAAAGTGTTTCCTAGGGGTTTCTTTTTCATACCGTACGTACATCTGCTAGCAGGTGGAGGGCTTTTTGTTTGTTTTCCCCGCTTTAGGCTGCAGTGGCTTCAACACAGACCACATAAGATGTGTGGAAGTTGGGCAATTTAAAAGTAGGAGCCATCAGACAACCAGACAGCCTTTATAGAGGATTACATTGGTTCCCATGTTGTGGGGATAACCTAGACTTGGTCACAAACTAGAGATGGCACGATACCACTTTTTTATGTCCGATACCGATACCGATATCATAAATTTGGATATCTGCCGATACCGATATGAATCCGATATAATGTTTTTTAATCAACAAAACTGTTTTTTAAAATATCTTGCTGCATTTTGTATAAGTTCATACTCAAGTTTAAAACAACATCTACACTAAAGCTATTCTGTTATACCTGTATACAAAAAAAATATTTCATAGTTCAGCAACACTGATCAATCTAATAAACTTAAACCTGCACCATCCTCCCTATTCTGGTATTTTAAAGAGTACTTAGCGTAAATATTAAGCAACCTAACTAATAGGGTTCCAACTCCCAGCAACAACAAAAATAAATAAATAAAAAATAGGGAACCACCCCTCACGCTCCACCTCATGATGCTTAATCGACGTAATCAACCTTAATTTGATGCAGTGTGAAAAAAAAATGCACAGAAATCAATTATTTTTCAAGAAATATTAAATAGATTCAACATCTTTCTTCAACAAAATTGCAGACTGCACAGATGGTACCTTCCCAAAGGAAAAAGTACTATAGCTTACTAGGGTATATATATTAGACTTAATAGTCACTATGTACAGTAATTGACTTCTATTCATTTTACATCAAATTAAAACTTTGGGTGTCAGATAATTATTTATTAAAAGCTCGACATTTTAAATGAGAATAAGAAAGAAAAGTATGTCTTTGTGCCCCCTTTTCCCTGTTAATGCCCTATCGGCCCCCCTGGCTAAACTTTGCTAGATCCGCCCCTGCACAGTTACCAGCCGTCAGCTACGTAGAAAAAGATCCTCGAGTAGAAACTAATAATAAATAAATTCTAACAACAGCTTATCAAGCTTAAACGTGCTGCTGTTGTTCAGCCGCTGGTTTCCTCTTTCTGGTGCAAAGTGGACCAAAAACAAACGAGAGACAGACTCGCGACAGAAAAGCCGATCAGCTGATCATTAAGCAGTTTCATGATTGAAGTAGCAGCCGGAGAGCGAGAGGCAGTCGCTCGTTAAGCTTAACGCTGGAATGCTTTACAAACATTCAGAGATGGACTTACACACTTGCTTTACTTCTCTCGGGATAACTTTGTCGGAGATGAAATGCCAGGTTGCTAGCGAAGCTCCACATGCTATCCAGACCACAGGTCCCGCATGCCACAGCTGCTCTATCACGTGATGCATACTGCTCCGACATGCTAACGTTCTGAGGTGAGTTACGGCGTGTTGCAAGTTTTGTGAGATGCTTTCGTGATATTTAATGGATCGGATTACATTTTTTATTTTTCTCCGATATCCGATCCAGTCATTTAGGTCAGTATCGGACCGATACCGATACGTAATATCGGATCGGTCCATCTCTATCACAAACATTGACAGAGTTCTTGCAAGGCTTCAAAAATCCACATCCACCCTCACCAAATCAGGTGGACCCTACACTAATGCATGACCAACCACCTGTTGGAATTCCTTATATGAGGAATTTCTTAATCAGACCGTGTGTATAGTCCCAGCAGGGGACACATGGCAGCTACAGAGATACAATCTAAGAAACAGAAGCACACAACTCACCTCCGTCTTACCATTAATGTCAGAAATACAAGTCTAGGGCAGGGCTCTAGACCAGCGGCCCCCAACCCCCGGGCCTCGGACCGGTACCGGTCCGTGAGTCGTTTGGCACCGGGCCGCGAGAGTTGAGGCTCAGGTGTGAAATGTGTAGTTTTCAGGGTTTTTATTGGTTTTCAGCGTTATTTTGTTATCGTTTTTATCGTTAACTCTGTTTTCCTGGGTCTTTTCACGTGTGTTATGAATAAACCTTCTTTTTTTAGTTTTATTTTGTTGTATTTATCCGCGACACCTTAAAGGCCGGTCCATGAAAATATTGTCGGGCATAAACCGGTCCGTGGCGCAAAAAAGGTTGGAGACCGCTGCTCTAGACTAACTCTTTGCCACGGTTGCACCGGTGCGCCTAACTTTTTCTCTTAGGCACATCAGCACAAAAGTTAGGTGCACCCAAATTTTTCAACTGCATTGCTTAACACCGCAGTAAGAGTAATATTAAACCATTGTTGGAAACTGGAATTGGCTGCAGTCCTGGGATAGGTGACGAGCCAGGTGACGAAGGCTGTCCCAATTCGAAGGCTTAGTTTTAATATTACTCTTTCTGGGTCACAAAATAAACTTTAAAGATATTTTCAGGCGAGAATGTAGCTGTGTGAACTTCAAATATCTGCTCGGTCCCAGATCTGATGCACACACTGGAACTCTTTCCCATGTTGCTGTCTGTGTTTATTGTGCTGTGGTGTGTTGATATCTGTGCATTCCTGTATTAGCCTTCTGTGTTACACATTTCGATGTTTTTTTCCTCGCTACCTGGCCTGACCTGTCTCCCCAATGTGATGTTTGTGTTGTATGTACGGTTGGCAAGGTCTGTCATCTCGGTTGTGGGCAAAAGACCTGCAACTGACAAATAAAGGCTCTCTCATCTCATCTCAAGACGTCGCATATTTGCAAAAGTGCTCGAAGTTTTTGGAGACGTCTGTTACCCACCAGCTCGACGTTTTGTGAGATCTCTCAAAAGTTCATCTTCATTTTTTTCTCCTATGTCCCTTGCAGGGCTCCGTAGTTATCCAAACATTTTGTCAAATAGTTTCAGTCAAAGAAAAATGAAAACGGTCTCACGATTAGCTGTTGCTGGTTTGCGCGATCTTAAAGTTGCCTTCAGTGGCCAGATCTGTCCACCTCTGAATGCTGATGCTACACGAGTGTCTTTGTGTTTTTAACCTTATCAGGTAAGAGCAAGGAGGCTGAGATCAAACGGATTAATAAAGAGCTGGCCAACATCCGCTCCAAGTTCAAAGGGGACAAGGCTTTGGATGGCTACAGCAAGAAGAAGTATGTCTGCAAGCTGCTCTTTATCTTTCTGCTTGGCCATGACATTGACTTTGGACACATGGAGGCCGTCAACCTGCTGAGCTCCAACAAGTACACAGAGAAACAGATTGTAAGTCTTTCACAGCGTTGTAGTCTTGTTCTTTAAATGCATGTCAGTGTGTGAGATGCATGCAAGTGTTGCACTACTGTGTGTGTGTGTGTGTGTGTGTGTGTAGTATAAAAGCCCTTTGAGTGCTACGTAGCAGTATAAAAGTGCTGTATGAACATGGGCTGCATTTCCACTTTTCACGTGTCCACTAAACACTGTGACCAAGCGTTCACAGCTGGCCCACTTCTGCTCCAGTGTACAGGAGGGACTCAAACACCCGATCCCTGACCCGTTGAGGCTCACCAGATATAAGACGTGAGAGTGTTGACAGCATCATTTCCCTGTTTTATTGAATAAAAACAGAATTAGATTATTTGTGACATAGCTAACGTGGTAGTCCTTTACTTCACGTCACTACCAGCTGTGATTCGTCACCGCCGCACGCTTTTCCAGGGTGTTTTTATTTATACTTACATTTTAGGAAAAAACATGAAGCCCTGTGTGGATTCATGTATTCTTTGAAATGCTGTTTGAAAAAACTGAAGTAAATGTTTGCAGAACAAATCCTTCTGCTGCTGAGACCTTTTCATTTCCTGACTGTGGGGTGTGGAGAGTTTCCTCAGGAACAGGAAATGTTTAGTTAGCAGAATAAGGATGATTCAGGATCCATGTGGTTTGAGAAGTGACTGCTGCGACTGACTCAACACGACCGCTAATAAGCTCCAGACCTTCACCCTGATCCGAGCTGGGAACTTTGATTTCTACCAAGTTTACAAACAAGTGTGTAAACCTGTAGCACTTCCTGTGGTTTGTTTCACACAGTGTTGCAGCGTACACCTGGGCTCGGATCACGTTCACACAATAAACAAACTGCTCTGGAGTTCCTTTGGAGCCGTACTGAGACCAGCTTCAAAGGGTCTCGGTGCAGGTGTTCAACTGCAGGTGTGAGAGCACACGTAGCTAGGGATGGGTATCGTTTAGGTTTTATCCGATACCGGTGCCAAACCGGTACTTTTGAAATGGTGCCGGTGCTTAAACGGTGCTCAAACCGGTGCTTAAAGAATGAAGAACACAAACTTTGTCCAAAAACCTCTCATGTTCAGCTGTTTTTTGTAAAAAGATAACAATGTTAGCCTTTTCTGCAGCTATGGGGCATATATGGCATCACTCTTGGCTGGAAGCAGTGCATAAACAATGGAAAAAACACAAACTTTGTCCTAAACCTCTCATGTTTAACTGTTTCCCTCTTTTTCTTTGGTCATTTTAGCCTTTTTGGCCAGGGTGAAGGGAGTATCTGCCATCAAACAAGAAGACAGCCGCATGTAGCTATGATGATGTTTGCTAGTTCACCTTACATGCATTAATGTAATAACGTGGTTAGCCTACTCAACGTAAATTACACACGAACAACATTAAGCTACTCACGCAGAGAAGAACGGCTGCTGCTGCATCATCATCCTCATCATTTCTGCTACACTGGCAGGGCTAGGGGCCAGGACTCTCCTCTTCGGGTTTTTGGGGGATGTTGCTCCGGGTCCGATAACAGGCACCACACCCGCAGTAGATGCGCTCGGTGTGAGGTCTCGCAGCAAGCTATCAAATACGGCGCATTTCTGGGCTTTTAAAAAAAACGCTATGCGTCGCCAGGTGTTTCATCGGATTGGAGGTGTTACCTCCTTTGACAGTATCACAGTATCAGCTTAAAGCACTTGTTGCTGCTGAGTTTGCATCTTTTGCTGTGAAGTACAGCCAGACTTTGACCGCTTCGCCTTGGACATTTTTAATCTGTAGCTCTGCTCTAAAAGAACATACGTACCTGGCCCCGCCTACTATCCTCGGAAACGTAAAATGATTGGCTAGAATCCAAAGTGTGTCACAGCTCAGGAAAAAAAAGCAGCGAAATGTGCGCTGCTTTTCGGTCTGGTTACTACCGTTTATGTCAGAACACCGGTACCCATCCCTACACGTAGCACACATGCAGTGACTGCTGTTGCTGAGTGGGATCAGCTTTCCTAATGAATTTTGGGATGAACCATTTCTTTACATAGTTTTAAGATCTGATCTATGAAGCCTTAATCCAGGTGTTTCTATTAAAAGAGAGACCTCTGTAGACCCAGTACAGCAGATACTGAGTGTATAACAGGCGTCAGCTGGTCATTTGTGTCACAGCTCGTTAGTTTCACATGACACCTGATACTCTCGCTGTGTCCCAAAATGTCGGCCGCGTCCTCCTGAGGCCGCATTTGTAGGCCGATTACGTCACAGCCAGGTGATGAAGGCTGTCCCAGTTCGTCGACTCCTTCAAATGCGGCCGACAAATCCGTCCTTCATTTCCCCGAATTTGAAGGATGGGTCGGGTGTGTCCTTCGTGGCCCACCATTCCAGTTTCCAACAATGGCGGCAGCTAGTTAGTTTTAATATTACTGTTATTAATCTTTCTGGGTCACAAAATAAACGTTTAACATATTTTCAGGCGAGAATGAATCTGTGTAAACCTGAAATATCTGCTCGGTTTATCAAAACATCGCATATTTGCAAAAGTGCGCCGACGTTTTCGGAGACGTCTGTTACCCACCAGCTCGACAGCTGACCGGGAGGTCGAGGGTCACTGAAGCCGCTAAGAACAACGAACTCCCAGCTTCATCGTTTTCAGACCCACCGCCGTCTTTCGCTGCTCAGGTTAAACATGATATAGGAGTCACTCAGATAACTTAAAAATGTTATTGTTTGGCTTTTTTCGGTGTTTGATTGGTTCCTGAGTAAATCAGTTTGGCTGAGATTTAAAGTTATTAGGTAAAATAAAACTTTATTAACCCATCGGGTGGTTTTCACACAGCTGACTAAACGTCAAACAGAAAACTGATTAAACAGAAGTGTGAGACAGTCGAGAGTTTACTGCAGTGTCCTGTTATATTTTAGACAGCAAGGAGCAGACGGCCGAGTTTATTAAACTCCACCGAGACCGCGGTGACGCTGATCTGAAGGCTAGACCGTCTAATTTCACAGCCTCGCACTTCCGGCCTTCTCGGTCTTCGGAGGACCCGGCCCACGTAGACTGCAAAGGCCGGGTCCTCCGAAGGATGCGGCTTAGGTTTTGGGACACAGCTCCTGTTAACCTGTGAGTGTGCTAACATCATAACACAACGTGGGTGACACAGCAGCTGGTGTAAACTGCTTAGTCCACAAAATCGTGACACATGCAGAGCACACGCTGTGGGACGCTGTGTTTGAAAGCCACTCACTGTTACTGTCGATGTGGATTTGTCCAGGGCTACCTGTTCATCTCAGTGCTGGTGAATAGCAATAGTGAGCTAATCCGTCTGATCAACAACGCCATCAAGAACGACCTGTCCAGCCGCAACCCCACCTTCATGTGCCTGGCGCTTCACTGTATTGCGAACGTGGGAAGCCGTGAGATGGCCGAAGCCTTTGCCAGTGAGATCCCTCGGATACTGGTTGCAGGGTAAGTGTTTTTGATGCTTCACTGTTGTTGGGTTGTTTTTGTACTTATTTTAGATTAACTCCTGTTAACTGTGATACTGTGAATGTGATGCAACGCAGTGATACGATGGACAGTGTGAAACAGTCAGCGGCCCTTTGTCTGCTGCGGCTCTATAAGACTTCTCCCGACTTGGTGCTGATGGGTGAATGGACGTCCCGTGTAGTGCACTTACTCAACGACCAACACATGGTAAGAGCACAGAGGTCATTCAGCAGCAGGACCCTTCATGCTGTGGAGGACTTAGCATCGCGTGGGCCGCTTGTTCTGCTCAGTGTTCCTTCCTGTCGACAGTGACTTATGGTAAATGGCCTGTATTTATATAGCGCTTTACTAGTCCCTAAGGACCCCAAAGCACTTTACATATCCAGTCATCCACCCATTCACACACACATTCACACACTGGTGATGGCAGCTACATTGTAGCCACAGCCACCCTGGGGCGCACTGACAGAGGCGAGGCTGCCGGACACTGGCGCCACCGGGCCCTCTGACCACCACCAGTAGGCAACGGGTGAAGTGTCTTGCCCAAGGACACAACGACCGAGACTGTCCGAGCCGGGGCTCGAACCAGCAACCTTCCGATTACAAGGCAAACTCCCAACTCTTGAGCCACGATCGCCACTTATCATTAGAGCATTAGAACTCAGTAAATACTCTAAGAAGGATAATATCCTAGGTCATGTAAATCCTAACCTTTCAGCCCAGCTGAGCACCTGTGGACGTGTCATTGGTTCATTTCAGTTTTATTTACATTATGCTAAATCACAAAAACAGCACTTTATATTGTGAGTCCCTACAGTGATGTAGAGAAACCCCTCCAACGATCAGCCAGAGATGAATACGAACTAACCAATCCGAGCATGGAGTGGTTCCCAGAGCTTAAAGGCTTTCAAACATGTTGAGCGCCATCTTGTGCCAGTGCTGAGCGTGACTTCATCGGGTTGGCTGGTTGATGGTAACATACACTTAGATTTGTTTATGTTAGCTAACTAGTGACAGAACCATAACTCGGTGGGATATAAGGAAACCAAAATCAGTCTAAGCGATCCCTTTTATAGTAACCCAAGCACAGCCAAACAGCTGCTGGTGTTTGGGGAGGTCTTACTCCATCACCCCATCACACACACAAACCTACTTTCCCTGCAGACGTGCTGATGGCATTCGCTAAGAATCATAGTTCTGTTTGTGGTGTGATGTTCTTGGAAAAAGAAAGATTGTTCTGTTCATGAGATAGAGCTGATCGCAGCAGCCGATTGTGCCGCTCGTACATCTGGCCACACCAGGAAAAATCTGTTCCTGACTCCATCCTGTCACCTGACCAGGCTCTCCTCCACACTCTTCTCATTCATAAAGAGCTTCACTAAAACGAACATCACAGCTGTTTCAGTGCCGCTAGCCAAACAACACAAAAAGGCTCCTTAAGGAACCGAGTGGACGGTACATCCTTGTACATCCCCTGTAGTTTTCCTTCTGGCCAGTTTATTCCCCTCACCCGACCGACAGGGTGGATGTCTGTCCCTGCCTGATCCTGGCTCTGCCGGAGGGTTCTGTCTGTCAAAAGGGAGTTTGTCCTTCCCACTATCGCCAAGTGCCTTTTCACAGGGCGATCGTTGGGTTTCCTTCTGATATTGTAGCTTTTTTATCTTCTGATATGAACTCTGTTGAGGCAGCTGTTGTTCAGACTTGGTACAATATAAATTGAACTGGGTTAGTGACTCAGCATAAGTCTGTATAGGCGCCAAAGCAGCGGTGGTATTTGTTTTTACCGGAACGTTTTAACTGTAGAATAATGAGAACAATGACTGAATGAACCCTGTAACACTTCAGAGTCCTGCACTTTGTTTTCACATGATTAAATTTTCTGCCTGCATTTGTCTGTTTTTCAATGAGCCACTGAAACATGTTGTGATGTACCAGTTGTCTCCGCTGTGATGAATCGGTGCGGTTACTCATTTTCTCTTTGTGGGTGGGGTTAGGGTGTAGTGACAGCAGCCATCTCCCTCATCACCTGCCTGAGCCAGAAGAATCCAGACGAGTTTAAGACGTGCGTTTCCCTCGCCGTCTCCCGCCTCAGCAGGGTGAGTGTCAGAAACAATTGTATGTAAAATGTTCATGTTTGTAACTCTCACTGTTGATGCTGCTCATTAGTCTCGGTGTTAGCTCAGGATTCCCAGATGTACCGAGTCAGTCACGTGTTGAAGCTGAACCTGCAGGGTTGGACCCGCTGACTGGCCGTTACATTTAAGCCGCTTCTTCTTTCTACTCGCAAAGAAACAAGGCAGCCTCCCAGATAAATACACAGACAGACTATGGCCTGCTGCACAGTAAATCCACATGGATATCTGGGATATTTAATACACAGCGTTTGGTGAATAAGAGGGGTGAAAAACACACACTGGTTTTTTATCCTTCATTTATTCCTGTTTGTTGTTCAAATATGCCGTGTACACTTCTCCATCAGTAGTAGCAGAAAGGCACCCTCCACCTGCAGAGCTGAATGAACCAGCAGCTTCTCGATGGTGTTGCACAGCAGATCCAAATCAACAGTGCTGCATTCATAAATCAGTTAGGAGAAGATCCCAACTCGTGGTTAGTTTGTCACGAGTTAACACAGAGAGGCAGACAACCACTCACACCGCACATTCGCACCAATTTACAATCACCACTTAACCCAGAGCTTCCCAAAGTGTGGGGCGCGCCCCCTAGGGGGGGCCCAGAGCCATTGCAGGGGTGGGTGCGGTATGAAAAGGGAAAAAACCCAAAAACGCTTGGACACTGCTAGCACGGGGCGCCCACACAAACACAAAGCAGGAGATGAAGCATTGCTGAATATGTTTCCAAACCAACTTCCTTCCAAGCCAAAGACTAGAAAATATGGTGAAGCAAATCTGCCCTTTGGCTTCACCTGCACAGGTGCCGAGGTAGGTCTCCCTGCAGGATTGGTCTTTCCTTCGTCGGGAGCAGCGCTGGGCTGTTTAAATCAAGTTACAGCGGGATACAAATAACATCAGGCTGATCCTGCCACAGTTTGTTCCCCGGTTCAAATCACAGACAAACAGGATCCCACAGCTGTTTGTTTTTAAACCTATTTTGCACAGAGAGGCATTTTTTTGAAAAATGTATTGATGCAATGTTGAATATTATTACACAGGAAAAAAAACAACTACATGTAAAATAATGACACCGTGACGCCTCTGCCTTTGTAATGGAGGGACAGTAACTGCGTGTAAATCTGCAGACAGTCAGATTAACAGTATTTCGTCTCTATCTGTCATTCTGCAGTTCATCTCATGTAAACAATAACGTGGCCACAGCGTGACGTGAAAAAGGCACATAGCTTTGACGTTGCGTGACGAACTCTGTATTCCTTGTTCACACGTAAACGCAAAAAAAGGAGTTTTAAAAAATCTCAGTTTTTGGTGATTCGAAATAGGGCTGGGCGATATGACCCAAAATTCATATCTCGATATTTTTTAGCTGGATGGAGATATAAGATATATATCTCGATATATTTTTTTTAAGCCATAAAGTAAGAACAAAAAGAGAGTTCTTAGTCAAAGCTGTGTCCCAGATGTCACACAGGCACTTTTATTAACATACAGCACAGATGTACATGAAAAATTACTCAAAATTAAATTATGAGCATTCATTAAATAATCATGCTCCATAAATAAAAGAAAACAATGTTGTTTTTGTGCTAAACAAAGAGCTCACAATTGTGCAGTCAAAATGTAAACTAAAAGACGCTGAGCGTAATAACAAAGACAGACAGATTTCACAGCAGCTCTATTTCCAAGTTTTACTGTGTGACTGATAGCCTGGAGTTTGAAATCCACTTCATAATCACGTCTCTTACAGGTGCCATTTATGGTCCTTATACACACACAGTACGGTAATATTACGTTGAAGCACAGTACGTATCACTCCGCGAAGCTCTTCGGTAGCCGTAATGCGCCGACAATCTATCAAGCGGTGCAGCTCCGTAGCTTACCAAAGTCGTACTCAAACATTTGTGACAGATTGCTGAGCGCCGTGTTCCACATAAAATCGGTTCGCGGCCATCAAGCACAACCAGAATTCATACATAAGGCGCGCTGTCAACTTTTGAGAGAATGAAAGGATTTTAGGGTTAGCGCTGTTAGCTCGTTAGCATGTTTAGCTCGTTAGCACGTTGACGCCGTCCAGCCCCACGCATGGGGCGATGCGCAGTAACTCGTTAACGGAGATTTGCCGTGTCCGTCTTGTCGCTGCCTGCACGTGAAGCGATGGGGTAGGAGGGGGAGTTGTCTTCAGTGAAGGCGAGGCGGAGTAACGTTGCGTAGAGACAAAAGTGGACGAAAGAGAGGCAAACTTGCGGCTCCACAACTATAATTATAACGTAACATAGACTATATCGATATAAAGGATATTGTCACATCTTATATCTCGTATAAAAAAATATCGATATGTTTTAAAAACTCGATATATCGCCCAGCTCTAATTCGAAACACCGTTTACGTAGACGAAACAGCTGCGTGTTCAAAAACACCCGTGTAGGTGCGGACGCAGCGTAAAAGAGTTAGTAGTTTATTTTATTACTACCTGTAATTTATTGCAGTTTACTTGTATTTGCTTATGTGTTTACTAAATGTTTGAGGTGTGAAATAAACCGCAACGGGGCAAAATATGGGCGTGTGTGGTTGGAGGATGTGTTTGTGCGGGGGGGGGGGGGGGGGGGGGGGGTTCTTGTAAAACAAAGGGGGCCTAGGAAAAAAAGTTTGGGAACCACTGACGGTGTTTGGACTGTGGGGGGAGCCACACTCCACACAGAAAGGCCAGCCAGTGGGTTCGACCGGGAAGGTTCTGCTGTTACAGGGCCCAAGGTTTTACTGCACGGTTGAGAGCAGGCTTCCACACAGATGCTCTGCAGACGGTTTCATCTCAATGATAAATACTGTTTGTTCTCCAGATCGTTTCGTCAGCCTCCACCGATCTGCAGGATTACACCTACTATTTTGTGCCGGCACCCTGGCTTTCCTGCAAGCTGTTGCGCTTGCTGCAGTGTTACCCTCCACCAGAAGATGGTGCTGTCAAGGGCCGTCTGGTAGAGTGTCTGGAGACCATTCTTAATAAGGCCCAGGAGCCACCAAAGTCAAAGAAGGTGCAGCACTCAAATGCTAAAAATGCCATCCTGTTTGAGGCTATTTCACTTATCATCCACTATGACAGGTGAGTACTGTCTGTAGCATCCTCACTGACTTATTATTGAAATGAACTGTTATCACTCGAGTTTAAAGAATGCACGCTAACTCGCGCCACACATTTAATCTAAGTGCAGTCGGCTGCCAGCCTGTGCTGCTCATGCTGTAATGACACTGTAAATAAGTGTGTAATTACTGATGTGTGTGCATGCAGTCTACCTGTGTATGTTTGTAACACATTCTGGTGTAAGTGACTCCAGTTCTGACAGGTGAGCCAGCAAAGCTCGTCATCGATAACAGTTTCCTGTGGCACCATCAGTGTTGCTTGTTAAACACCCAGCAGAGAAGATGAGCTGTAACACTAATGTGACACTAATGTGACTTTAATGTAGCACTAATGTAACTCTAATGTAACTCTAATGTAGCACTAATGTAGCACTAATGTGACACTATTTTAACTCTAATGTAGCACTAATGTAGCACTAATGTGACACTATTTTAACTCTAATGTAGCACTAATGTAGCACTAATGTAGCACTAATGTGACACTAATGTGACACTATTTTAACTCTAATGTAGCACTAATGTGACACTATTTTAACTCTAATGTAGCACTAATGTGACACTATTTTAACTCTAATGTAGCACTAATGTGACACTAATGTGACACTATTTTAACTCTAATGTAGCACTAATGTAACTCTAATGTAGCACTAATGTAACACTAATGTAGCACTATTTTAACTCTAATGTAGCACTAATGTAACTCTAATGTAACTCTAATGTGACACTAATGTGACACTATTTTAACTCTAATGTAGCACTAATGTAACTCTAATGTAGCACTAATGTAACACTAATGTAGCACTATTTTAACTCTAATGTAGCACTAATGTAGCACTAATGTGACACTAATGTGACACTATTTTAACTCTAATGTAGCACTAATGTAACTCTAATGTAGCACTAATGTAACACTAATGTAGCACTATTTTAACTCTAATGTAGCACTAATGTAGCACTAATGTGACACTAATGTGACACTATTTTAACTCTAATGTAGCACTAATGTAACTCTAATGTAGCACTAATGTAACACTAATGTAGCACTATTTTAACTCTAATGTAGCACTAATGTAACTCTAATGTAACTCTAATGTGACACTATTTTAACTCTAATGTAGCACTAATGTAACTCTAATGTAGCACTAATGTAACACTAATGTAGCACTATTTTAACTCTAATGTAGCACTAATGTAGCACTAATGTGACACTAATGTGACACTATTTTAACTCTAATGTAGCACTAATGTAACTCTAATGTAGCACTAATGTAGCACTATTTTAACTCTAATGTAGCACTAATGTAGCACTAATGTGACACTAATGTGACACTATTTTAACTCTAATGTAGCACTAATGTAACTCTAATGTAGCACTAATGTAACACTAATGTAGCACTATTTTAACTCTAATGTAGCACTAATGTAACACTAATGTGACACTAATGTAACACTAATGTAGCACTATTTTAACTCTAATGTAGCACTAATGTAACTCTAATGTAACTCTAATGTGACACTATTTTAACTCTAATGTAGCACTAATGTAACTCTAATGTAGCACTAATGTAACACTAATGTAGCACTATTTTAACTCTAATGTAGCACTAATGTAGCACTAATGTGACACTAATGTGACACTATTTTAACTCTAATGTAGCACTAATGTAACTCTAATGTAGCACTAATGTAACACTAATGTAGCACTATTTTAACTCTAATGTAGCACTAATGTGACACTAATGTAACTCTAATGTAGCACTAATGTGACTCTAATGTGACTCTAATGTAACTCTAATGTGACACTATTTTAACTCTAATGTAGCACTAATGTAGCACTAATGTGACTCTAATGTAACTCTAATGTAACTCTAATGTGACACTAATGTGACACTATTTTAACTCTAATGTAGCACTAATGTTACACCCCGGCCTAGGCAACCGGCGTGCAACTCAGGAAAAATAGAAATAAGGGAAAAAGGGCCCCCAAGCTCACTGCTCTTAAAGAGGGCGAACTCATAAAAAAAGACTAATACGGGCTTCCACAAAAATAATCCCAAAACGAAAGTATCGACAACTATTTTCTTTAAAGCAAAATACGATATTTATTTACATCACAACACACACCTAAACGCAGATCATCTCCTCAGCACATTCACAGCCTGTAACAACTGCAAACCCTCTAAATTTGACCAGCATGGATACATCCTGAAATTGTTCTGTGCATCTCTCACTGACTCACTCTCACTCACACTTTGGGCCCTGTGAGTCTGAGGTACAGTTATTATTTATGTATTGTTCATTAAGGGGAGTACTTTTACTAATACATCTAATAGTGATATTTTTAGTAAGAATTATAGTACGACTACTTTATGAATACAAAGAGAATCCATACCACTAAAGAACATGATAAAGGTAATATATACACAACCCACAAAGCCAGTGAAGAAATGGCATACTAGTCCTTTTTCACATGTTACATGGTAATGTGTTTGGCCCTCGTGTGCTGACATGCATGCCTAACAACGATGGGGCATGCTCCTAATGAGACAACAGGTGGTGTCCGGGGGATCTCCTCCCAGGTGGGTGTGCACAGGGTCTGCTAGAACAGGGGTGTGAGATGTATGCCCGGGGGTCCGACTCAGCCCACAGACTCCAGCCCAGACTGCTGGACTGCTCTGGGCAGACATGTGAGACTTTAAAATGTGTTTTTCTTAACACCAAAGTAATTCATTAATAGATAAACAATTAAATGACAGTTTCCACAGCGTACTATAGAAAAGCCCAGAATGTTTCATTTCTCATCCAAGCAGCTTCTTCACTTCAGAAAACATTGAATGGACAATGTTAATCTGATTTCTTCTCATTTAAACCCTGCTGACAGATTTCTTACATTTACTACTACTAAAGATGGCACACTGTTAGAACTGCCCTTCTTCCTCTTATCGTAAGACAGAAATATGTAGATGAACCTCTGTACAGTCATGGTCTGGTCCTCTGTATGTGTGAAGCAGGTTTAAAGCCCCACGTTCTGATTAAGTCTTTCTTTATGGTATATTCATAGAGGTTTTATATTATTCTGCGCAGTTATTTAACAACGTTACATACGTAGAAGTTAAAGATGATGCCTGTGCTGAGTGAAAATCATCAGTTCTCTATAGTCTACAGCAGCGGTCTTTAATGCACCACAGACCGGCCTTTAAGGCGGACAAAATAAATACGACCAAGATAAAAACTGTGGTATTTTGAAAATATCATAATAAACAAATTAACTGAGTAATTGTGTAACTTTATTGGTAAAGGGTAAATGAACTGGTTCTTATATAGCGCTTTTCTACTCATCTGAGCGCTCAAAGCTTCACACAACCTGTGCATTCACCCATTCACACAATCGCATCTTTCTAAGTGCTTCATAGCTAACATTCACACACATTCACACTCCGATGGATGCATCGGAGAGCAATTTGGGGTTAGTATCTTGCCCAGGGATATTTGGCATGCAGACTGGGGGAAGCCAGGAATCGAACCACCAACCTTCCGATCAGTGGATGACCTGCTCTACCGCCTGAGCTAGCAGCGTGCTCCTCAAATGCTTCAACAACACTGAGAGTAACGTCCTCCTCTCTGCCCCTTAATGCTCTCTGGTCGCTATGGTAACACGTAAATACTTCTTTCAAAATAAGACGCACAACTACAACACGGGAAAGACCCAGGGGAACCGAGTTAACGATAAAAACCCTGAAAACCATGAATTTCACAGCGGAGCCTCAGCTCTCGCGGCCCGGTACCAAACGACTCACGGACCGGGCCCTGACCCGGGGGTTGGGCACCGCTGGTCTATAGTACCTTAGAAGCAGCAGCGTGGTGGTCGAGTCGTCACCTTAAAACCAAAACGGACACAAACCATGACTCTGTGCTAACTGGCTGCTCAGAACTGTACCAGGCTGTCAGTGAAGGGAGTTTTTCTGTCTCCTACTCAGCGAGCCAAACCTCCTGGTACGAGCCTGCAACCAGCTGGGTCAGTTCTTGCAGCACAGAGAGACGAACCTGCGCTACCTGGCTTTGGAGAGCATGTGTACGCTGGCCAGCTCTGAGTTTTCCCACGAAGCGGTCAAGACGCACATCGAGACCGTTATCAATGCCCTGAAGGTGACGCCTCACATTTAAGAATGAATGCTTACCTTCACAAAGACACACACCATCACTGGTGTAGCGGACTGTTGGCGCTCAGTGTTCCTCTTCTTATTGTTTGTCCGTGCTTCTGCAGACTGAGAGGGACGTGAGTGTGCGACAGCGAGCGGCCGATCTGTTGTATGCCATGTGTGATCGCAGCAACGCCAAACAGATCGTAGCGGAGATGCTCAGCTACTTGGAAACGGCAGATTACTCCATCAGAGAGGAAATGGTAGGTGTGAGTCACTGTGCAAGCAAATGCTGTTTATGCCAGGCCTGGGGTAACACTTAGCACCATTACAGAAAACACGTGAGTGGTGAGTCCTGATCCACTCTGTCAGCTTTGAACAGATGAACCAGTTTTGACTTTGCTGTTTCAGGTGCTGAAAGTGGCCATACTGGCAGAGAAATATGCCGTGGACTACTCCTGGTATGTAGACACTATCCTCAACCTCATTCGCATTGCTGGGGACTACGTCAGCGAGGAGGTGTGGTACCGCGTCATTCAGATTGTCATCAACCGAGACGATGTGCAAGGCTACGCTGCCAAAACGGTCTTTGAGGTACTGCTTCATGAACCCTCGAAATGTTGTGGAGGTGAATAGAGAGAGCTTGTAGTTGGAAGATGGTTCGGAAGTGTTTTATTGGGACGGCTCTTCTGCAGCCCGATGTTTCACTAAGAAGAGTTTTTCCTTCTTTACATTCAAACTTTGTTTTTGGACATTAGTCTCACACTCTGGTTTGGCTCTTCAGACTTTCATATATGAATAATATAGCTGCTCAGGAGCACACACACCACGGTTTGAGTGTGTTTACCTTTGGTTAATTGATTCATATATGTGATAGCAGTGTTTTTATCTTGTCTGCAACAGCAGTGGTTGTCCTCAAGCGTCTGAATGTCAACAGTAAGAACTGAAGGAGATGTGAGCAAAAGCAAACGTGGCCTAAAGTCGAAAAATACTTTAATCCTAAAGAAGGTTGTTTCAGTGATCCGTTTCAGGAAAACCACTAAACCTTTGTGTTCCAGGCTTTGCAAGCCCCTGCCTGTCATGAGAACATGGTGAAAGTAGGAGGCTACATTCTTGGAGAGTTTGGGAACCTGATTGCTGGTGACCCACGCTCCAGGTAAGGTGGTTTTAATCTGATAAGGTAACAAGTCGACAGTCGAAATGCTGGGTAATAAGCCCGTCTCCCTGTCATCTAGCCCCCTGGTCCAGTTCAACCTTCTTCATTCCAAGTTCCACCTGTGCTCGGTGCCCACTCGTGCACTGCTGCTGTCGGCCTACATCAAGTTTATCAACCTGTTCCCAGAGACCAAGGCCACCATCCAAGAGGTGCTGCGCTGTGACAGCCAGATCCGCAACTCTGATGTGGAACTGCAACAGCGTGCTGTCGAGTATCTCAAGCTTTCTTCGATTGCGAGCACCGATGTCTTGGTTAGTTCTCACCAATGATAAAACGACATTATGTTAATGGTCAGGGCTGCTTGGCTAAGGTAACCCACAACATGCGTTTCCCCTTCAGGCCACCGTCTTAGAGGAGATGCCTCCCTTTCCAGAGAGGGAGTCTTCCATTCTGGCCAAGCTGAAGAAGAAGAAGGGCCCAGGAGCCGTCTCTGTGACAGAGCTGGATGATAGCAAACGAGAGGCTGGGGAGTTGAATGGAGGGGCCGACCGGGGCCCAGACACAGCAGCCATGGCTGCATCTAATGCTGTAAGCACGCTTTCTCTAGTCTTTGTTTGCAAAACTCTCAGCTTTTCTTATGTTTTCCATTTAATACAACTTTCCTGGTTTCCAGTCCACCCCGTCACCATCAGCAGACCTGCTGGGAATTCGCTCTGCTGCTCCCGTCGGTGCTGCTCAGACCAATGCTGGCAGCCTACTCGTGGACGTGTTCTCTGATTCAGGGCCTGCTGCACCTTCTGCTGCTGTGAATGACGACGGCTTCCTGAGGTGAAAGTTCATGTCTTGATGAACTCTTGAACTAAGCTTTTAGTCAAGTCCAGTATGGGTGGCTGTACAGAAGCTGTGAGCCTGCAGAGCTGTGTGAAAAGGAAATGAAACTAAAACCAGCTGCTCAAAGTCAGCACCCTGTGAACTAAGAATAATCATCAGCTTTGGTCGTTAGGACTAACATTACAAACACTCGTGTGTGGTGATTGTGGGACATCACAGTAACAGCTCAAAGTAACATCTGTTTTCATACAATTTCATTTGTGTGCAGTGGTGAACCAGCCATAAGATAGAAACAGCTTAGACTGCACCGATCAGACAAAGGTGCACGTTTGCATCGTAGTGCAGGGCCGAGCGTGGAACAAAGTTAGCTTCAGCTAGAAAGCAGGTTTGTTCTGTGCACGAATGTACCTGGAGGTTAAAAATGACTGAAGTGCAGCAGAGCTAAAAGGAACAACACTGTAAGACTGACTCATACTGGACTGTCTCAAACATCACTGGCAAACTTTGCTGTTTCTTTACTGTGTGGTGAATGTAAGATGGTTGTGGAGCTGTGTTTGTGCTTTTCAACTACGATGCAGGTAGTTACAGTCTGTTCATGTTGTCACCGGTCACTCTGTCTTACTTTGCTCTCTTTGTCTTATATGGACCTGCCAACCTGAAGACATTTGTAGTTGGATGTTGTATCTGATGCTGCGGTCCAACGTCTCTTTGTTGATGACTGGTTTTTCTTTGAGAGCCGCTGTTGATGTTAATGATTGGTATAGCATGAGATAAAAGCACAGGCGTTTCCTCAAAGAGTAAATATGTACTGCTTCAGGTTTGGCTCTCAAAGAAAAGTTCGTTCTTTGACTGCTCAGGCCATAACATGTATTGTGCTGTGAAATACTATGATTACTTGTTGTGTTCCTAACTGTTAAAAGCACCGCACTGTCAGCAGGTATATTGGTATCATAAGGCTGAACTGTAGTGTGTGACGTAGGCAGTGGGTTTTTATTTTGAATGTATAGCAAGAAAACTGTAGGAGATAAAAGAAAGTCAAACCCTTAACAAATGCAAAGCCCTGAAAGATGCATCTGGACCTTTAGCTGGTCCACGTTGGCGAAGTCTTGTCAGAAACTGTTTCAGTGAAAGGGTGGCTGGACCTTTAGGGTTCACAAAGAAGTCGTCCCACTCAATTATTAGCAGTGTATACTCAGCCACCTACAACGCTTCCAAGCACCTCACCACCATCCCAGCTCCCATGGTGAGGAACACGCCCCACTACATCAAAAACTCTGACTTCACCAATAAGGTCCACAAACTGGGGCTCCATCAAATCAAAGAAGACGGACAAGAAACGAGGTCTGACATTAACGAGGGAGAAACGGAAGGACAACGGAAGGACATTGTCATGTAGGTTTAGCAGAGAAAGTCAGGAGGCATCCTGGTGCACTTCAAACTCAGCCACACCCTCAGACAACAAACACACCTCCCAAACACTAGCTACGCAACATGGGGTACGCAGTGCAGCACACGAGGAGTGCCACAAACACATGGCACAACATAGAAGAGCCACCTGGATAGCACAAGGCTCGACTACATCGGCATCTAAAGGTCAAAGGTCACTCTTCCAAGGGTGCCAGGGTTCACATTCTGAGAAGGCAGATGGTTTGAAAGAGGCCATGCATGTCCACTGTGAACGACCATCTTTGAACAGAGGGCGGGGCTTACGACACCAGCCGTCTGCCGTCTATAATCCAGTTCTGAGATCCCTTCCAACCCCCACTCACTGTTGCAGTCACGTGATCTCAACAGGGCACATGATGGTGTGAGCCAGGCTCTCATAATTGTTTCACCTGCAACCTCTGGTGATGATAAGCCACGCCTTCATGCTTTGGCTCATGTAAATGGAGCACATGATCCGTAGTGGGTCAGCCCACTATCTTTAAGAAAAAGCTTTAAGAAACGTAAGAAGTCGAGTCACAGTTGGATCGCAGCGTTTCTGATCTGTGGCAAACGGAGACGATGGACTCGGTATGAGCTTCAAGGTTGGCAGGTCTGCTTTTTTTAATCTTGCTATGTATGTGACTGTCTTTCGTCTTTTTCTCTTTCCCTTCTCTCCATTCCCCTGTGTTTGTGTGTGTGTGTGTGTCTGTTTGTGCGGTTACACATCTGTGTGTTTTGATACGGATGCGTGTCTTCTCCTGTCCTTCACCATGATTGACACTGACAGAGATCTGGAACAGCCCACTGAGACCTCCGATTCCCTATTGGTGGAGGGTTCTGGTGACTCGGAGTAAGGGACCAGTAGTAACCTACAAAATTAGAACTGGCTAAAAAGATGCAACTCGGGCTTTTGTTTTTTTCATTGAAAATGTCTTTAACATGTATGTTACTGAGGAGGTGACTTGTTGCACGTAAGTGAAGTAGCTTAGTCAAACTTGCTGTTTTGAGTGCAAACTTTTCTGCTGTCAGCCACATGGTTTGTAGCAGCAGCAGCAGGGAGCACGTTACAGGGAACGTGCTCTGTAAACCGTCTGCACTGCTTCATACAGGGCACGTACACAGTGCCAAAGGCCGCATTCAATTTGGTAGTTGCTCGTCTAAAATTGTGGGTGATCGATATAACACTGTCCACACAGGAGTAGTGAGAGCAGCAGATCCACAGCTCTGTAGTCAGTACAACACACTGCCCTCTTTTCTGGGCTTTCCTTCTGTGATAAACCACACAGCAAAAACACTCGTTCAGTCAGTCTGTCCTGATAAAGTGCTTCTTGCTGGTGTCTGGCTGCTGCCCATCCCATCAAGCTTCTGGTCTCACTCTGAGCTGTGGTCCTGAATTATTGCTCTGCTTCTCCTGTCAGGTGCATCACAGTAATATAACAATGCTACAGATTAATCTATAAAAGATGATTTTGTTATTACATTTACTATTAATATTATTTTCAACCTGTAGGTTTGTGAAGCCCTGGGTATCTCACGGCCCTTTTCCGTACTCAGCTCACCTCGACTTGGTCTTTAGGCTTTTCCATTAGGTGGTACCAGGGACTTTGTTTTAGTACCTACAGCCCTTTTTCATTACTACCTACTGGAATCGACTCGGCACGGTTTGCAGGGTTTTCCATTAGGTCACAGTACCTGGTAGCAGGTACTTTTTGGTACCTGCTTGGCGTTGCTTTCACAAAAATCAGAACGGCTACAGAAAACGACGGCGTGTTCCCCGAGTGTGACGAAAAGCTACAGACCCAGCAGCAGGTATGCATTCGCTTCGACGTCCACCTTTGTTGCATATTAATTGTGCTGTGGGACGCGCACACACGTTACTATGACGACAAGCACGCAGACAAGGTACTACTGGGTTGTAATGGAAAACCAGTCGAGTCGTGTTGATCCAACTGGCCACTAAGTGGCGTCGCACAATGAGTCATAAGAGAGAGCGACTCCTTTATGAAAAACAAAACATCCATGTTTTAACCCAACAATGACACAAAACGTGGTCCCCGAGCCGCAAGGCCACACACCAACAGCAGGTACACCATCGCTTTGTGTTGTGTTTGTGTCGCACACAAACTCTGCACTTGGTACTCGATTGTAATGGAAAACGACTGCAGCCGAGTAGAGTTGCGTCGCGCCGAGCTCAGTAGGTACCAGTGGAAAAGGGCTATAAATATATTTGCCGTCAGTTTATTTGGATGGGTAAGAGCACCATCGTTCTTTCAGACACCCGTTTGTTTTTCAGTGGAGCAGAAGCTGATATCTTAGTCAAATGCATTGTGTCTCCATTGATCCACAGTGTCTCATATTTTGCTGTGGTTGATGCACCTTATTGGTAATAACCTTTAACCCCCCCAGAATGCTTGTGCACAGCAGCAGTCCTGACTGGTAGGAGAACATTAAACAGACTGTAGATGATCATTACAACTGTAAAAACATGGAAACACTGTCTAGCAACTGCGGGGCAAATATTGTGCGCACATTAAAACCATCATTAATGGCATCACATTTTATGTGCACAATATGCATGTTTAGTGCTGATGTTCACCTAGTTTTCTTTAACGTTACTTGAAGCCCTGCTTATTTCTTTAGCGGTGGGCCCGTGTGTTAAGCAGTGAGTATAGAGCTATTCGATGCGGGCCTGTGTGAGTATTGTACCACAGATGCACATTCAGAGTGCATGGTGAACTCTGCACTGTGTGTATCATTCACCTGTGAAGTGCTTGTACTAACCAGCTCTGCATTTTACTTTATCTTTATCTTGTTGCCAATTTTCATCACACCGTTCCTGTTTACTGTGTTGAATGAGTTGCTCTCATTTCCCATTTCCACTCTTACCCATTCATTCCTTATTTGTCCTGTTGCCTATCTGCTTCCATCCCTGCTTTGTTCTTGGGCTGTCCCTGCATCCTTGCCCTGTCCTGTGGCCTCCCAGCTCTGCTCCTCCCTCTGAGGATCCTGCTCCTCCTCTGTCTGAGGCAGATGAACTTCTTAACAAGTAAGCTTCTTCTGTGTCTAAACATTTTCATGCTGTAGCTCGGCATAAAATTGTTTGATTCCTTGTCAAAAAGAGTCCGCACACTTAATTAAAATATCAGCTCTACATAGTTCTGCTGCTGTTTTTAAAAAGCATGTACATTAGAGGCCCTACTAAGTCTGATTCATACCACTTTCCAGTGTGGATTCTGTATATTTGAATACAGAGTTCTGATTACATCATTCATACAGTGCCACTTGTGTACTGATCCAGTTCCAATATTTAAAATAACGGTTTAATTTGATTCCCCTTCGTTTGTCAGGGTAACCTGTAAAAGATTATTTGGTTATTTCTGTCATTTTTGAACATTTTCAGCTGTGGCAGAACAGATATCAGACACTGACAGTTTGTAACTGTTTGGTTAGCACATATGTGGTTCCCGTTCAGGCGATTCACTTGGTACAGTGCATATAGTATGGGATATTCTTTAATGCCTGTAGTGACGTACGTGTGGCTCTGCCTGCACGTATATCACTTGTCGCCGGTTCTTAGGCTGTTCTCACTGAGGAGCAGAACCCCTCTGCCGAGCTGGGCTAGCTAGCTATTGTTAGTCATCTCTGCTGTCGTCTCACACACCTGGTGTGTACCAATACCAGAGATGTTCCTGGTGACTCATTTCTTAGTCGACTAAACGAGGGAAAAAAGTTCGACCGACTCGTGTAAAGCTAAGAACGCTCCAATATTGCACTGAATTTGAGAACCATTTAATGGATAATGTCAAAAACTGTCTTAACAAAGGCATTTGAAACATTAATCACATTCTTCAGTAACTGGTAACACCACTCAGCTGTGTGCAGGGGCAGCAGCTTAAGAAGGGTAGCTCAGACCTGCCTCTCTCCAGCCACGTCCTCGGGGTTAACCTGAATCGTTTTCCAGAGCAGCCCATAGATGTCATTTCTCCAGTGTGTACTGGGTCTACACTGGGGCGTCCTCGCGGTAGGACATCCCCGGCCAGGAGGTGACTGTTCGCCCCTGTCCTCAGAGGTGGGGTTTCTCTTTGGATGGCATGCCCCTTCTGCCTGGTGGATGTCTATGCTAGGAGACAGTTGACTGGGCCTGAAGCCTTAATCACAAGCTCCGGCACTCGACCCTAAAAAGATGCTTGTGGACTCCTGTCGCACGGCAGGACCCTCTCCTCTCCCAGTCTAAACCAAACTAAACTAAGCAGGTGATGCATTTCTTGCAGACACACTGGGTTCTGCTGGTTGCTCACCTGCTTCAGCTTGTGCCTCCTCTCCGTGGTTGCTGCGAACTGTTGCTACAGGTTACCGATTGCAGTTCTCGGCCAGCGTCAAACGTCTGAGCATGGAGTGCTGCATTTCATCGCCACCGCTCTCAGTTAAGCTGGGGTGCTGTCTGCATTTGTAAACGATGTTCTGATTGTTGGGCACGATGGCCTATGTGATCACTGTCGGGCCACGTTCACTGTTAAAGGTGAGCGTTTGAGGGCCCAGCATGTCGTAGGATGGGAGATTCAACAGTGGTCTCTTAGAGGCAGGGTGGGACATGTTCTTCTCCTGTGTTAAAGGGGTCTCACTCTGCTGCTGTAGTGCAGTGTTCATCTTTCTCCGACAGCCAGCCATGCTTCCTGGTGAGGGAATGGAGGGCACACCCTGTGGTAGCAGCCCAGATGTGGGATCTGCTTTCCCTCAGGGGAACATTCACTGTCTGATGTTGCTTGTGACTCCCGTTTGAAATCACTGGATCTATAAAGTTTCTTGGAGGAGTAGAGGTCTCATCAGCCGTAACACACCGGGCCATGATATCCCAACGTATATGTGCTGTACGTGTGTTCACTGAAGGAACCAAGTTAGATCTGATCCCATCTTATTCTATCTATGTGACTTGATGAATGTTGACATTAAAGCAGTGGCTAACAGATCACTGCACCCACAGAGGTGAGTCAATTACTTGCTAAATATCAAAATTAGGATACAGTACTGTGCAAAAGCCTTGAACCAACCCCAGCTCTTTATAGTGTTTGTTTGTTTTGGGTTTTTCCACTTGGTGTCTCTAAAGACCTGTGGAAGTTTGTCTGTGGACATTAGCAGCATTCCTTTCCACTCCTTGCATCTAACATTTTCACAGGAACATTTTGATTTTGCTTCTTTAACATTAACCTATGATTGATGTTGTGTACACATGACTTAGGTTTTATCTTGTTGCAGTATGTTGCCTATGAAAAATGCCAAAGACAGCAGTTTGACAGGCATAAAATAGGATTTCTACACCAACGAGTTACCAGTACTGGACTGAATATCAGTAGCAGCAGGAAGTTTGTGGTTCAAATCATCCTCAGTGTATACGGGGTTCTCAGGAGAGAGGTAGAAAAGAGAGCGTCTTCTTTAAACTAGTGGAGGCTCTAATGGTTTGGGGCTGCGTGTTGTTGCTGAGAAGTACCATCAGTAGATCTCTTTCCAATTTTAAATAAGAAAGAGGCTTTTGCACAATACTGTATAGCTGATTATCTAAGTAGGACCAGTTTTGTCAAATAGCTGCAGGGATGTTGTTCTTGTCATTTCACTGTTCGTCTTCTCCCTCCCAGGTTTGTGTGCAAAAACAACGGAGTTTTGTTTGAGAATCAGCTGCTGCAGATCGGCATCAAGTCAGAGTATCGTCAGAATCTGGGTGAGTATTACATTGGGGGTTTTCTGCTTACTTCTTATACCTTTTCCTACCAATACATGTCTGATTTAGCAAGTAATTCATTATGTTTGAATGGCTATATTGTGGTGTAGCTCTTACCCCTCAGCTGTAAAAAGCTGTGAGGTGTCATCACCCTGCTGGGGAGGCAGTGAGTTAGTGTGAGTCTCACTAATCTCAACCTCAAATTCAAAGGCAGAGATTTTCAAATGTATACCACAGGTGCCTCTGCTGCAGGAGGCTGCCAGTATTTTACAGTTTGAGATTATGAACTGCACAGACAAAGTACTGAGCCACACCTCTTCATTCATGAAGGGTTTTCAGTCTCAGTGCCACACTCACACAGACAACATGAGATCAATTCAGTCTGCCTTTACCAACATCTATGAAAGAATCCGCACTGAACTTGAATTACTGCTGCAGCGAGCTAGATTGTGAGTAGGAGTTTTCCCCTCCTAGATCTTGCACGATCAGGAGCCCCAGGATCTCATCCACAAAGTGGAAGACCAGGGTCACAGGGTGCAGAGCTGTATGGTAGGGGTGGGCGATATAAACGATATACGATAGAAACCATATAAATTTGGCCAACGATAGAGATTTTGACTATACCGCTCTACCGCGATAGCGCATGTTGATGATTTCATGAAGCTGCGCCTGTTTTGGTCGAAAGCATCGCAGCGGCTATTGTCACTACCCGATCTGTACCGGAAACCCGATCGGTACCCCGCATGCGCGAAAGGTTTCTACTTCCGGTCGTAGCGTTTTACGATAGTTATGGGTCAGAGTATCTGTTAAGATGTTAAGAATAACAAGTATCTCTTAAAATGTTTGCAATAATGAAGCATTTCAGTACAATGTAGACAAAAACGAAAAATAAAAAGAAAGTTACAGATCAGGACTCTCCGATCCTTACTGCGCATGTGTAAAGTCTGACCGTACAAATCGGGTCTACCCGATCCGTACCGCGCATGTGCAGATGTTTTCTTCTTCTTCTGTTCGTTTAATGGCAGTTTACTCCCCAGTGTACGAGGATACCGCCACCTGCTGACCGAGCGAATAAACCCTATTATAAACTGAATTATCGTCATTACAAACGTGTGTTAAATCTGATTTAGCGATAGTCGAGTGTGTTTATGCTCGTCTGTGAGGAGAGGATTGTTGGAATAGTGATGATGATGTGCGCTATCACTGTCAATTGTCAGTAAACACTTAATCTGGCTGATGAATCTACACGTGAGATATTACAAAGTCTGCATTATTAACTCTGTAATTAGGCGCCATTCTTCTTATTTTACGGCGCTGTTGCTCAATCGGGGGACGCTCTCTGTTGAGGAGAAAAGCATGAATTTCTTTGTATAGGGATTATCCATTGTTTAAATGTCCCGGGCAGTCGAAAAGGAGGCAGAGCTGTTGAGAAATGCTAGGAGCTAACTGGGCGCGTATCATTCAAATATATTGAATGTCGCAATGTTGGCAAAGAGAGGAAGTGACGTAACATTTGCGCATGCGGGGTACTGATCGGGTTTCCGGTACGGGTCGGGTAGTGACAGGCTACAACCATTATCATCTGCAAATGATGGCGGGCGACAGTCACAGCAAAGAGATGAAGCACTTCTGAAATATGGGGAAAGCCAAAAACTGCGTTTCCTTCACTTCCGTAACATTGATTCATTAATGTTGAATTCTCTGGCAGCTGCTCTGTTCCCATGTTGTTGCAGTATATTAATGACTAACCTCGTATTGTGGATGAATAATCTCAGTTGTTCTCCTGACTGGAGTTTGGCCCGTGTACAGCATCCTGCTATGCGATTGCATTTGTCCCTGACCACCAGAATCCCTCACGTTAACTTTTATCGAGTGGAAAAAAAGTTGGCTTCATCCTCCAGCTTCACTGTGCTAATGTTATGCTAACATAGCTGTGTCGCTAGCGATCACGTAGCACAACATTATATACCAGCTAGCCCAACGTCAGTAACCCTACAAACGTCACTGCTGTTTAGTTTTCTGTCTTCATTTATGTTGGAAGTGACAGCAGAGCTGTACGTTTGAATTAGTTTCAGAAATCTCAGTCAGAACATGATATGAAATGTTTAGGTGGAAACTAGCGAGCTAACTTCCGCTAAGTTCTAACTCCGTTAAATGTAGTAAATTCTGTTTTCATGGATGTAAAACTTAATTGTTACACCTGGTAAAGCAGCAACGCTGATGATTTTATTAAAGATGAAAGAATTCAGACAGTTTTTAGCTCTCAGTGTTCATTTGACTTTGGGACCTGAAGCAGACGGAGTTTAGGACCCAGATTACTCCATGAAGCTCCTCCCTACGGCAGCCGTAATGCTCTCACATCCATCAAGCAGTGCAGCTTATCAAAGCTGTACTAAAACATTTTTTAACAGATTTCTGCCCAAATTGGTTCGAGGTCAGTAAGCACAACCAGAAGTCATACATAAGGCACACTCTCGATTTAAGTGTGGAAAATACGTTATACAGAAGAAAAGAATATATCGTTACCGCACGTGCTTCAAACTATAACGTGATATGAATTTTAGGCCATATCGCCCAGCCCTAGTGTATGGTGCACAAAAGCTGCCAACCTGCTGCAGAAATCCAAACCTCTGGCATTAAGAAAGCACAAACATGGCATTGTTTGCTGAATGTCGCCAGAGAAGAAGGTGTTTGAGAGTCTGGAGGTGTGGGGTCTAAATGACCAGGGGCACCGTCATGAAG
>NC_140560.1:25000-47630 GCF_057381845.1 Rhamphochromis longiceps | reverse complement strand
CTTAAAGACAAGAGACAGACAAAGAAAAAACAAGTACGTGAAATAGGACGGGATGTCAAACCAAGTAGGGGGTGCCATAAAAACAAAGAGAAAATGAAGAGAAATATAAAGATAGAAAAACAAATAAGAGAAACAGAAAAACAAATAAGAGGGGAAGAAAAACAAATAAGAGAAACAGAAAAACAAGTAAGAGAAGCAGAAAAACAAATAACAGAAACAGAAAAACAAGTAAGAGAAAGAGAGAAACAGAAAAACAAGTGAGAAACTAAGAAAGAAAGTTTGAAAGAAACACAAACAGAAAACCTAAAAGTGGGAGGAGACAACACAAGTATAAAAGCCAAGAGAGGCACACAGAGAACAAACAGATAGAAACATATTGGGCCAGCCTGAGGAAGGCGAAAATACGCCGAAACGTCGCGAAGGCCCAATAAAGTGCACTGAACCCAAGATATGGGTAATTTTTTGAACCAGGGCAGGGACACCACCACCCGGCCCCATCGATGGCCCGTGCACGCCAGGCTACCAGCTTGCTGGTGCCTGTTCCTTACTTAACACCTAACCAGCCAGTGCCTCGTGGGGTTGGGGGTGCCCCTGCCCTATAACAAATCCTAACCCTAACCAGGGGGTCCCTATAAAAACAAAAACAATTAAGACAAGAAAGACAAGAGAGTCAAAGAAAAGCAGAAAGAAAGACATGAAGTCACGTAAAAACAGAAAAAGTAAAAAGAGAAGTAACGTATAACAAACACAGAAAGAGAAAAACAAAGAGAACATGAACAACAAAGGACGGGATGTCAAACCAAGCAGGGGGTGCCATAAAAACAAGAAGAGAACTTAAAGACAAGAGACAGACAAAGAAAAAACAAGTACGTGAAATAGGACGGGATGTCAAACCAAGTAGGGGGTGCCATAAAAACAAAGAGAAAATGAAGAGAAATATAAAGATAGAAAAACAAATAAGAGAAACAGAAAAACAAATAAGAGGGAAGAAAAACAAATAAGAGAAACAGAAAAACAAGTAAGAGAAGCAGAAAAACAAATAACAGAAACAGAAAAACAAGTAAGAGAAAGAGAGAAACAGAAAAACAAGTGAGAAACTAAGAAAGAAAGTTTGAAAGAAACACAAACAGAAAACCTAAAAGTGGGAGGAGACAACACAAGTATAAAAGCCAAGAGAGGCACACAGAGAACAAACAGATAGAAACATATTGGGCCAGCCTGAGGAAGGCGAAATACGCCGAAACGTCGCGAAGGCCCAATAAAGTGCACTGAACCCAAGATATGGGTAATTTTTTGAACCAGGGCAGGGACACCACCACCCGGCCCCATCGATGGCCCGTGCACGCCAGGCTACCAGCTTGCTGGTGGCCTGTTCCTTACTTAACACCTAACCAGCCAGTGCCTCGTGGGGTTGGGGGTGCCCCTGCCCTATAACAAATCCTAACCCTAACCAGGGGGGTCCCTATAAAAACAAAAAACAATTAAGACAAGAAAGACAAGAGAGTCAAAGAAAAGCAGAAAGAAAGACATGAAGTCACGTAAAAACAGAAAAAGTAAAAAGAGAAGTAACGTATAACAAACACAGAAAGAGAAAAACAAAAGAGAACATGAACAACAAAGGACGGGATGTCAAACCAAGCAGGGGGTGCCATAAAAACAAGAAGAGAACTTAAAGACAAGAGACAGACAAAGAAAAAACAAGTACGTGAAATAGGACGGGATGTCAAACCAAGTAGGGGGTGCCATAAAAACAAAGAGAAAATGAAGAGAAATATAAAGATAGAAAAACAAATAAGAGAAACAGAAAAACAAATAAGAGGGAAGAAAAACAAATAAGAGAAACAGAAAAACAAGTAAGAGAAGCAGAAAAACAAATAACAGAAACAGAAAAACAAGTAAGAGAAAGAGAGAAACAGAAAAACAAGTGAGAAACTAAGAAAGAAAGTTTGAAAGAAACACAAACAGAAAACCTAAAAGTGGGAGGAGACAACACAAGTATAAAAGCCAAGAGAGGCACACAGAGAACAAACAGATAGAAACATATTGGGCCAGCCTGAGGAAGGCGAAAATACGCCGAAACGTCGCGAAGGCCCAATAAAGTGCACTGAACCCAAGATATGGGTAATTTTTTGAACCAGGGCAGGGACACCACCACCCGGCCCCATCGATGGCCCGTGCACGCCAGGCTACCAGCTTGCTGGTGGCCTGTTCCTTACTTAACACCTAACCAGCCAGTGCCTCGTGGGGTTGGGGGTGCCCCTGCCCTATAACAAATCCTAACCCTAACCAGGGGGGTCCCTATAAAAACAAAAACAATTAAGACAAGAAAGACAAGAGAGTCAAAGAAAAGCAGAAAGAAAGACATGAAGTCACGTAAAAACAGAAAAAGTAAAAAGAGAAGTAACGTATAACAAACACAGAAAGAGAAAAACAAAGAGAACATGAACAACAAAGGACGGGATGTCAAACCAAGCAGGGGGTGCCATAAAAACAAGAAGAGAACTTAAAGACAAGAGACAGACAAAGAAAAAACAAGTACGTGAAATAGGACGGGATGTCAAACCAAGTAGGGGGTGCCATAAAAACAAAGAGAAAATGAAGAGAAATATAAAGATAGAAAAACAAATAAGAGAAACAGAAAAACAAATAAGAGGGGAAGAAAAACAAATAAGAGAAACAGAAAAACAAGTAAGAGAAGCAGAAAAACAAATAACAGAAACAGAAAAACAAGTAAGAGAAAGAGAGAAACAGAAAAACAAGTGAGAAACTAAGAAAGAAAGTTTGAAAGAAACACAAACAGAAAACCTAAAAGTGGGAGGAGACAACACAAGTATAAAAGCCAAGAGAGGCACACAGAGAACAAACAGATAGAAACATATTGGGCCAGCCTGAGGAAGGCGAAAATACGCCGAAACGTCGCGAAGGCCAATAAAGTGCACTGAACCCAAGATATGGGTAATTTTTTGAACCAGGGCAGGGACACCACCACCCGGCCCCATCGATGGCCCGTGCACGCCAGGCTACCAGCTTGCTGGTGGCCTGTTCCTTACTTAACACCTAACCAGCCAGTGCCTCGTGGGGTTGGGGGTGCCCCTGCCCTATAACAAATCCTAACCCTAACCAGGGGGGTCCCTATAAAAACAAAAAACAATTAAGACAAGAAAGACAAGAGAGTCAAAGAAAAGCAGAAAGAAAGACATGAAGTCACGTAAAAACAGAAAAAGTAAAAAGAGAAGTAACGTATAACAAACACAGAAAGAGAAAAACAAAGAGAACATGAACAACAAAGGACGGGATGTCAAACCAAGCAGGGGGTGCCATAAAAACAAGAAGAGAACTTAAAGACAAGAGACAGACAAAGAAAAAACAAGTACGTGAAATAGGACGGGATGTCAAACCAAGTAGGGGGTGCCATAAAAACAAAGAGAAAATGAAGAGAAATATAAAGATAGAAAAACAAATAAGAGAAACAGAAAAACAAATAAGAGGGGAAGAAAAACAAATAAGAGAAACAGAAAAACAAGTAA
Organism: Rhamphochromis longiceps; assembly: GCF_057381845.1. Taxonomy (NCBI): domain Eukaryota; kingdom Metazoa; phylum Chordata; class Actinopteri; order Cichliformes; family Cichlidae; genus Rhamphochromis; species Rhamphochromis longiceps. Next base: position 44,103 of record NC_140560.1, on the reverse strand, counting down.
GAGAAGCAGAAAAACAAATAACAGAAACAGAAAAACAAGTAAGAGAAAGAGAGAAACAGAAAAACAAGTGAGAAACTAAGAAAGAAAGTTTGAAAGAAACACAAACAGAAAACCTAAAAGTGGGAGGAGACAACACAAGTATAAAAGCCAAGAGAGGCACACAGAGAACAAACAGATAGAAACATATTGGGCCAGCCTGAGGAAGGCGAAAATACGCCGAAACGTCGCGAAGGCCCAATAAAGTGCACTGAACCCAAGATATGGGTAATTTTTTGAACCAGGGCAGGGACACCACCACCCGGCCCCATCGATGGCCCGTGCACGCCAGGCTACCAGCTTGCTGGTGGCCTGTTCCTTACTTAACACCTAACCAGCCAGTGCCTCGTGGGGTTGGGGGTGCCCCTGCCCTATAACAAATCCTAACCCTAACCAGGGGGGTCCCTATAAAAACAAAAACAATTAAGACAAGAAAGACAAGAGAGTCAAAGAAAAGCAGAAAGAAAGACATGAAGTCACGTAAAAACAGAAAAAGTAAAAAGAGAAGTAACGTATAACAAACACAGAAAGAGAAAAACAAAGAGAACATGAACAACAAAGGACGGGATGTCAAACCAAGCAGGGGGTGCCATAAAAACAAGAAGAGAACTTAAAGACAAGAGACAGACAAAGAAAAAACAAGTACGTGAAATAGGACGGGATGTCAAACCAAGTAGGGGGGTGCCATAAAAACAAAGAGAAAATGAAGAGAAATATAAAGATAGAAAAACAAATAAGAGAAACAGAAAAACAAATAAGAGGGGAAGAAAAACAAATAAGAGAAACAGAAAAACAAGTAAGAGAAGCAGAAAAACAAATAACAGAAACAGAAAAACAAGTAAGAGAAAGAGAGAAACAGAAAAACAAGTGAGAAACTAAGAAAGAAAGTTTGAAAGAAACACAAACAGAAAACCTAAAAGTGGGAGGAGACAACACAAGTATAAAAGCCAAGAGAGGCACACAGAGAACAAACAGATAGAAACATATTGGGCCAGCCTGAGGAAGGCGAAAATACGCCGAAACGTCGCGAAGGCCCAATAAAGTGCACTGAACCCAAGATATGGGTAATTTTTTGAACCAGGGCAGGGACACCACCACCCGGCCCCATCGATGGCCCGTGCACGCCAGGCTACCAGCTTGCTGGTGGCCTGTTCCTTACTTAACACCTAACCAGCCAGTGCCTCGTGGGGTTGGGGGTGCCCCTGCCCTATAACAAATCCTAACCCTAACCAGGGGGGTCCCTATAAAAACAAAAAACAATTAAGACAAGAAAGACAAGAGAGTCAAAGAAAAGCAGAAAGAAAGACATGAAGTCACGTAAAAACAGAAAAAGTAAAAAGAGAAGTAACGTATAACAAACACAGAAAGAGAAAAACAAAGAGAACATGAACAACAAAGGACGGGATGTCAAACCAAGCAGGGGGTGCCATAAAAACAAGAAGAGAACTTAAAGACAAGAGACAGACAAAGAAAAAAAAGTACGTGAAATAGGACGGGATGTCAAACCAAGTAGGGGGTGCCATAAAAACAAAGAGAAAATGAAGAGAAATATAAAGATAGAAAAACAAATAAGAGAAACAGAAAAACAAATAAGAGGGGAAGAAAAACAAATAAGAGAAACAGAAAAACAAGTAAGAGAAGCAGAAAAACAAATAACAGAAACAGAAAAACAAGTAAGAGAAAGAGAGAAACAGAAAAACAAGTGAGAAACTAAGAAAGAAAGTTTGAAAGAAACACAAACAGAAAACCTAAAAGTGGGAGGAGACAACACAAGTATAAAAGCCAAGAGAGGCACACAGAGAACAAACAGATAGAAACATATTGGGCCAGCATGAGGAAGGCGAAAATACGCCGAAACGTCGCGAAGGCCCAAATAAAGTGCACTGAACCCAAGATATGGGTAATTTTTGAACCAGGGCAGGGACACCACCACCCGGCCCCATCGATGGCCCGTGCACGCCAGGCTACCAGCTTGCTGGTGGCCTGTTCCTTACTTAACACCTAACCAGCCAGTGCCTCGTGGGGTTGGGGGTGCCCCTGCCCTATAACAAATCCTAACCCTAACCAGGGGGGTCCCTATAAAAACAAAAAACAATTAAGACAAGAAAGACAAGAGAGTCAAAGAAAAGCAGAAAGAAAGACATGAAGTCACGTAAAAACAGAAAAAGTAAAAAGAGAAGTAACGTATAACAAACACAGAAAGAGAAAAACAAAGAGAACATGAACAACAAAGGACGGGATGTCAAACCAAGCAGGGGGTGCCATAAAAACAAGAAGAGAACTTAAAGACAAGAGACAGACAAAGAAAAAACAAGTACGTGAAATAGGACGGGATGTCAAACCAAGTAGGGGGTGCCATAAAAACAAAGAGAAAATGAAGAGAAATATAAAGATAGAAAAACAAATAAGAGAAACAGAAAAACAAATAAGAGGGGAAGAAAAACAAATAAGAGAAACAGAAAAACAAGTAAGAGAAGCAGAAAAACAAATAACAGAAACAGAAAAACAAGTAAGAGAAAGAGAGAAACAGAAAAACAAGTGAGAAACTAAGAAAGAAAGTTTGAAAGAAACACAAACAGAAAACCTAAAAGTGGGAGGAGACAACACAAGTATAAAAGCCAAGAGAGGCACACAGAGAACAAACAGATAGAAACATATTGGGCCAGCCTGAGGAAGGCGAAAATACGCCGAAACGTCGCGAAGGCCCAATAAAGTGCACTGAACCCAAGATATGGGTAATTTTTTGAACCAGGGCAGGGACACCACCACCCGGCCCCATCGATGGCCCGTGCACGCCAGGCTACCAGCTTGCTGGTGGCCTGTTCCTTACTTAACACCTAACCAGCCAGTGCCTCGTGGGGTTGGGGGTGCCCCTGCCCTATAACAAATCCTAACCCTAACCAGGGGGGTCCCTATAAAAACAAAAAACAATTAAGACAAGAAAGACAAGAGAGTCAAAGAAAAGCAGAAAGAAAGACATGAAGTCACGTAAAAACAGAAAAAGTAAAAAGAGAAGTAACGTATAACAAACACAGAAAGAGAAAAACAAAGAGAACATGAACAACAAAGGACGGGATGTCAAACCAAGCAGGGGGTGCCATAAAAACAAGAAGAGAACTTAAAGACAAGAGACAGACAAAGAAAAAACAAGTACGTGAAATAGGACGGGATGTCAAACCAAGTAGGGGGTGCCATAAAAACAAAGAGAAAATGAAGAGAAATATAAAGATAGAAAAACAAATAAGAGAAACAGAAAAACAAATAAGAGGGGAAGAAAAACAAATAAGAGAAACAGAAAAACAAGTAAGAGAAGCAGAAAAACAAATAACAGAAACAGAAAAACAAGTAAGAGAAAGAGAGAAACAGAAAAACAAGTGAGAAACTAAGAAAGAAAGTTTGAAAGAAACACAAACAGAAAACCTAAAAGTGGGAGGAGACAACACAAGTATAAAAGCCAAGAGAGGCACACAGAGAACAAACAGATAGAAACATATTGGGCCAGCCTGAGGAAGGCGAAAATACGCCGAAACGTCGCGAAGGCCCAATAAAGTGCACTGAACCCAAGATATGGGTAATTTTTTGAACCAGGGCAGGGACACCACCACCCGGCCCCATCGATGGCCCGTGCACGCCAGGCTACCAGCTTGCTGGTGGCCTGTTCCTTACTTAACACCTAACCAGCCAGTGCCTCGTGGGGTTGGGGGTGCCCCTGCCCTATAACAAATCCTAACCCTAACCAGGGGGGTCCCTATAAAAACAAAAAACAATTAAGACAAGAAAGACAAGAGAGTCAAAGAAAAGCAGAAAGAAAGACATGAAGTCACGTAAAAACAGAAAAAGTAAAAAGAGAAGTAACGTATAACAAACACAGAAAGAGAAAAACAAAGAGAACATGAACAACAAAGGACGGGATGTCAAACCAAGCAGGGGGTGCCATAAAAACAAGAAGAGAACTTAAAGACAAGAGACAGACAAAGAAAAAACAAGTACGTGAAATAGGACGGGATGTCAAACCAAGTAGGGGGTGCCATAAAAACAAAGAGAAAATGAAGAGAAATATAAAGATAGAAAAACAAATAAGAGAAACAGAAAAACAAATAAGAGGGGAAGAAAAACAAATAAGAGAAACAGAAAAACAAGTAAGAGAAGCAGAAAAACAAATAACAGAAACAGAAAAACAAGTAAGAGAAAGAGAGAAACAGAAAAACAAGTGAGAAACTAAGAAAGAAAGTTTGAAAGAAACACAAACAGAAAACCTAAAAGTGGGAGGAGACAACACAAGTATAAAAGCCAAGAGAGGCACACAGAGAACAAACAGATAGAAACATATTGGGCCAGCCTGAGGAAGGCGAAAATACGCCGAAACGTCGCGAAGGCCCAATAAAGTGCACTGAACCCAAGATATGGGTAATTTTTTGAACCAGGGCAGGGACACCACCACCCGGCCCCATCGATGGCCCGTGCACGCCAGGCTACCAGCTTGCTGGTGGCCTGTTCCTTACTTAACACCTAACCAGCCAGTGCCTCGTGGGGTTGGGGGTGCCCCTGCCCTATAACAAATCCTAACCCTAACCAGGGGGGTCCCTATAAAAACAAAAAACAATTAAGACAAGAAAGACAAGAGAGTCAAAGAAAAGCAGAAAGAAAGACATGAAGTCACGTAAAAACAGAAAAAGTAAAAAGAGAAGTAACGTATAACAAACACAGAAAGAGAAAAACAAAGAGAACATGAACAACAAAGGACGGGATGTCAAACCAAGCAGGGGGTGCCATAAAAACAAGAAGAGAACTTAAAGACAAGAGACAGACAAAGAAAAAACAAGTACGTGAAATAGGACGGGATGTCAAACCAAGTAGGGGGTGCCATAAAAACAAAGAGAAAATGAAGAGAAATATAAAGATAGAAAAACAAATAAGAGAAACAGAAAAACAAATAAGAGGGGAAGAAAAACAAATAAGAGAAACAGAAAAACAAGTAAGAGAAGCAGAAAAACAAATAACAGAAACAGAAAAACAAGTAAGAGAAAGAGAGAAACAGAAAAACAAGTGAGAAACTAAGAAAGAAAGTTTGAAAGAAACACAAACAGAAAACCTAAAAGTGGGAGGAGACAACACAAGTATAAAAGCCAAGAGAGGCACACAGAGAACAAACAGATAGAAACATATTGGGCCAGCCTGAGGAAGGCGAAAATACGCCGAAACGTCGCGAAGGCCCAATAAAGTGCACTGAACCCAAGATATGGGTAATTTTTTGAACCAGGGCAGGGACACCACCACCCGGCCCCATCGATGGCCCGTGCACGCCAGGCTACCAGCTTGCTGGTGGCCTGTTCCTTACTTAACACCTAACCAGCCAGTGCCTCGTGGGGTTGGGGGTGCCCCTGCCCTATAACAAATCCTAACCCTAACCAGGGGGGTCCCTATAAAAACAAAAAACAATTAAGACAAGAAAGACAAGAGAGTCAAAGAAAAGCAGAAAGAAAGACATGAAGTCACGTAAAAACAGAAAAAGTAAAAAGAGAAGTAACGTATAACAAACACAGAAAGAGAAAAACAAAGAGAACATGAACAACAAAGGACGGGATGTCAAACCAAGCAGGGGGTGCCATAAAAACAAGAAGAGAACTTAAAGACAAGAGACAGACAAAGAAAAAACAAGTACGTGAAATAGGACGGGATGTCAAACCAAGTAGGGGGTGCCATAAAAACAAAGAGAAAATGAAGAGAAATATAAAGATAGAAAAACAAATAAGAGAAACAGAAAAACAAATAAGAGGGGAAGAAAAACAAATAAGAGAAACAGAAAAACAAGTAAGAGAAGCAGAAAAACAAATAACAGAAACAGAAAAACAAGTAAGAGAAAGAGAGAAACAGAAAAACAAGTGAGAAACTAAGAAAGAAAGTTTGAAAGAAACACAAACAGAAAACCTAAAAGTGGGAGGAGACAACACAAGTATAAAAGCCAAGAGAGGCACACAGAGAACAAACAGATAGAAACATATTGGGCCAGCCTGAGGAAGGCGAAAATACGCCGAAACGTCGCGAAGGCCCAATAAAGTGCACTGAACCCAAGATATGGGTAATTTTTTGAACCAGGGCAGGGACACCACCACCCGGCCCCATCGATGGCCCGTGCACGCCAGGCTACCAGCTTGCTGGTGGCCTGTTCCTTACTTAACACCTAACCAGCCAGTGCCTCGTGGGGTTGGGGGTGCCCCTGCCCTATAACAAATCCTAACCCTAACCAGGGGGGTCCCTATAAAAACAAAAAACAATTAAGACAAGAAAGACAAGAGAGTCAAAGAAAAGCAGAAAGAAAGACATGAAGTCACGTAAAAACAGAAAAAGTAAAAAGAGAAGTAACGTATAACAAACACAGAAAGAGAAAAACAAAGAGAACATGAACAACAAAGGACGGGATGTCAAACCAAGCAGGGGGTGCCATAAAAACAAGAAGAGAACTTAAAGACAAGAGACAGACAAAGAAAAAACAAGTACGTGAAATAGGACGGGATGTCAAACCAAGTAGGGGGTGCCATAAAAACAAAGAGAAAATGAAGAGAAATATAAAGATAGAAAAACAAATAAGAGAAACAGAAAAACAAATAAGAGGGGAAGAAAAACAAATAAGAGAAACAGAAAAACAAGTAAGAGAAGCAGAAAAACAAATAACAGAAACAGAAAAACAAGTAAGAGAAAGAGAGAAACAGAAAAACAAGTGAGAAACTAAGAAAGAAAGTTTGAAAGAAACACAAACAGAAAACCTAAAAGTGGGAGGAGACAACACAAGTATAAAAGCCAAGAGAGGCACACAGAGAACAAACAGATAGAAACATATTGGGCCAGCCTGAGGAAGGCGAAAATACGCCGAAACGTCGCGAAGGCCCAATAAAGTGCACTGAACCCAAGATATGGGTAATTTTTTGAACCAGGGCAGGGACACCACCACCCGGCCCCATCGATGGCCCGTGCACGCCAGGCTACCAGCTTGCTGGTGGCCTGTTCCTTACTTAACACCTAACCAGCCAGTGCCTCGTGGGGTTGGGGGTGCCCCTGCCCTATAACAAATCCTAACCCTAACCAGGGGGGTCCCTATAAAAACAAAAAACAATTAAGACAAGAAAGACAAGAGAGTCAAAGAAAAGCAGAAAGAAAGACATGAAGTCACGTAAAAACAGAAAAAGTAAAAAGAGAAGTAACGTATAACAAACACAGAAAGAGAAAAACAAAGAGAACATGAACAACAAAGGACGGGATGTCAAACCAAGCAGGGGGTGCCATAAAAACAAGAAGAGAACTTAAAGACAAGAGACAGACAAAGAAAAAACAAGTACGTGAAATAGGACGGGATGTCAAACCAAGTAGGGGGTGCCATAAAAACAAAGAGAAAATGAAGAGAAATATAAAGATAGAAAAACAAATAAGAGAAACAGAAAAACAAATAAGAGGGGAAGAAAAACAAATAAGAGAAACAGAAAAACAAGTAAGAGAAGCAGAAAAACAAATAACAGAAACAGAAAAACAAGTAAGAGAAAGAGAGAAACAGAAAAACAAGTGAGAAACTAAGAAAGAAAGTTTGAAAGAAACACAAACAGAAAACCTAAAAGTGGGAGGAGACAACACAAGTATAAAAGCCAAGAGAGGCACACAGAGAACAAACAGATAGAAACATATTGGGCCAGCCTGAGGAAGGCGAAAATACGCCGAAACGTCGCGAAGGCCCAATAAAGTGCACTGAACCCAAGATATGGGTAATTTTTTGAACCAGGGCAGGGACACCACCACCCGGCCCCATCGATGGCCCGTGCACGCCAGGCTACCAGCTTGCTGGTGGCCTGTTCCTTACTTAACACCTAACCAGCCAGTGCCTCGTGGGGTTGGGGGTGCCCCTGCCCTATAACAAATCCTAACCCTAACCAGGGGGGTCCCTATAAAAACAAAAAACAATTAAGACAAGAAAGACAAGAGAGTCAAAGAAAAGCAGAAAGAAAGACATGAAGTCACGTAAAAACAGAAAAAGTAAAAAGAGAAGTAACGTATAACAAACACAGAAAGAGAAAAACAAAGAGAACATGAACAACAAAGGACGGGATGTCAAACCAAGCAGGGGGTGCCATAAAAACAAGAAGAGAACTTAAAGACAAGAGACAGACAAAGAAAAAACAAGTACGTGAAATAGGACGGGATGTCAAACCAAGTAGGGGGTGCCATAAAAACAAAGAGAAAATGAAGAGAAATATAAAGATAGAAAAACAAATAAGAGAAACAGAAAAACAAATAAGAGGGGAAGAAAAACAAATAAGAGAAACAGAAAAACAAGTAAGAGAAGCAGAAAAACAAATAACAGAAACAGAAAAACAAGTAAGAGAAAGAGAGAAACAGAAAAACAAGTGAGAAACTAAGAAAGAAAGTTTGAAAGAAACACAAACAGAAAACCTAAAAGTGGGAGGAGACAACACAAGTATAAAAGCCAAGAGAGGCACACAGAGAACAAACAGATAGAAACATATTGGGCCAGCCTGAGGAAGGCGAAAATACGCCGAAACGTCGCGAAGGCCCAATAAAGTGCACTGAACCCAAGATATGGGTAATTTTTTGAACCAGGGCAGGGACACCACCACCCGGCCCCATCGATGGCCCGTGCACGCCAGGCTACCAGCTTGCTGGTGGCCTGTTCCTTACTTAACACCTAACCAGCCAGTGCCTCGTGGGGTTGGGGGTGCCCCTGCCCTATAACAAATCCTAACCCTAACCAGGGGGGTCCCTATAAAAACAAAAAACAATTAAGACAAGAAAGACAAGAGAGTCAAAGAAAAGCAGAAAGAAAGACATGAAGTCACGTAAAAACAGAAAAAGTAAAAAGAGAAGTAACGTATAACAAACACAGAAAGAGAAAAACAAAGAGAACATGAACAACAAAGGACGGGATGTCAAACCAAGCAGGGGGTGCCATAAAAACAAGAAGAGAACTTAAAGACAAGAGACAGACAAAGAAAAAACAAGTACGTGAAATAGGACGGGATGTCAAACCAAGTAGGGGGTGCCATAAAAACAAAGAGAAAATGAAGAGAAATATAAAGATAGAAAAACAAATAAGAGAAACAGAAAAACAAATAAGAGGGGAAGAAAAACAAATAAGAGAAACAGAAAAACAAGTAAGAGAAGCAGAAAAACAAATAACAGAAACAGAAAAACAAGTAAGAGAAAGAGAGAAACAGAAAAACAAGTGAGAAACTAAGAAAGAAAGTTTGAAAGAAACACAAACAGAAAACCTAAAAGTGGGAGGAGACAACACAAGTATAAAAGCCAAGAGAGGCACACAGAGAACAAACAGATAGAAACATATTGGGCCAGCCTGAGGAAGGCGAAAATACGCCGAAACGTCGCGAAGGCCCAATAAAGTGCACTGAACCCAAGATATGGGTATTTTTTGAACCAGGGCAGGGACACCACCACCCGGCCCCATCGATGGCCCGTGCACGCCAGGCTACCAGCTTGCTGGTGGCCTGTTCCTTACTTAACACCTAACCAGCCAGTGCCTCGTGGGGTTGGGGGTGCCCCTGCCCTATAACAAATCCTAACCCTAACCAGGGGGGTCCCTATAAAAACAAAAAACAATTAAGACAAGAAAGACAAGAGAGTCAAAGAAAAGCAGAAAGAAAGACATGAAGTCACGTAAAAACAGAAAAAGTAAAAAGAGAAGTAACGTATAACAAACACAGAAAGAGAAAAACAAAGAGAACATGAACAACAAAGGACGGGATGTCAAACCAAGCAGGGGGTGCCATAAAAACAAGAAGAGAACTTAAAGACAAGAGACAGACAAAGAAAAAACAAGTACGTGAAATAGGACGGGATGTCAAACCAAGTAGGGGGTGCCATAAAAACAAAGAGAAAATGAAGAGAAATATAAAGATAGAAAAACAAATAAGAGAAACAGAAAAACAAATAAGAGGGGAAGAAAAACAAATAAGAGAAACAGAAAAACAAGTAAGAGAAGCAGAAAAACAAATAACAGAAACAGAAAAACAAGTAAGAGAAAGAGAGAAACAGAAAAACAAGTGAGAAACTAAGAAAGAAAGTTTGAAAGAAACACAAACAGAAAACCTAAAAGTGGGAGGAGACAACACAAGTATAAAAGCCAAGAGAGGCACACAGAGAACAAACAGATAGAAACATATTGGGCCAGCCTGAGGAAGGCGAAAATACGCCGAAACGTCGCGAAGGCCCAATAAAGTGCACTGAACCCAAGATATGGGTAATTTTTTGAACCAGGGCAGGGACACCACCACCCGGCCCCATCGATGGCCCGTGCACGCCAGGCTACCAGCTTGCTGGTGGCCTGTTCCTTACTTAACACCTAACCAGCCAGTGCCTCGTGGGGTTGGGGGTGCCCCTGCCCTATAACAAATCCTAACCCTAACCAGGGGGGTCCCTATAAAAACAAAAAACAATTAAGACAAGAAAGACAAGAGAGTCAAAGAAAAGCAGAAAGAAAGACATGAAGTCACGTAAAAACAGAAAAAGTAAAAAGAGAAGTAACGTATAACAAACACAGAAAGAGAAAAACAAAGAGAACATGAACAACAAAGGACGGGATGTCAAACCAAGCAGGGGGTGCCATAAAAACAAGAAGAGAACTTAAAGACAAGAGACAGACAAAGAAAAAACAAGTACGTGAAATAGGACGGGATGTCAAACCAAGTAGGGGGTGCCATAAAAACAAAGAGAAAATGAAGAGAAATATAAAGATAGAAAAACAAATAAGAGAAACAGAAAAACAAATAAGAGGGGAAGAAAAACAAATAAGAGAAACAGAAAAACAAGTAAGAGAAGCAGAAAAACAAATAACAGAAACAGAAAAACAAGTAAGAGAAAGAGAGAAACAGAAAAACAAGTGAGAAACTAAGAAAGAAAGTTTGAAAGAAACACAAACAGAAAACCTAAAAGTGGGAGGAGACAACACAAGTATAAAAGCCAAGAGAGGCACACAGAGAACAAACAGATAGAAACATATTGGGCCAGCCTGAGGAAGGCGAAAATACGCCGAAACGTCGCGAAGGCCCAATAAAGTGCACTGAACCCAAGATATGGGTAATTTTTTGAACCAGGGCAGGGACACCACCACCCGGCCCCATCGATGGCCCGTGCACGCCAGGCTACCAGCTTGCTGGTGGCCTGTTCCTTACTTAACACCTAACCAGCCAGTGCCTCGTGGGGTTGGGGGTGCCCCTGCCCTATAACAAATCCTAACCCTAACCAGGGGGGTCCCTATAAAAACAAAAAACAATTAAGACAAGAAAGACAAGAGAGTCAAAGAAAAGCAGAAAGAAAGACATGAAGTCACGTAAAAACAGAAAAAGTAAAAAGAGAAGTAACGTATAACAAACACAGAAAGAGAAAAACAAAGAGAACATGAACAACAAAGGACGGGATGTCAAACCAAGCAGGGGGTGCCATAAAAACAAGAAGAGAACTTAAAGACAAGAGACAGACAAAGAAAAAACAAGTACGTGAAATAGGACGGGATGTCAAACCAAGTAGGGGGTGCCATAAAAACAAAGAGAAAATGAAGAGAAATATAAAGATAGAAAAACAAATAAGAGAAACAGAAAAACAAATAAGAGGGGAAGAAAAACAAATAAGAGAAACAGAAAAACAAGTAAGAGAAGCAGAAAAACAAATAACAGAAACAGAAAAACAAGTAAGAGAAAGAGAGAAACAGAAAAACAAGTGAGAAACTAAGAAAGAAAGTTTGAAAGAAACACAAACAGAAAACCTAAAAGTGGGAGGAGACAACACAAGTATAAAAGCCAAGAGAGGCACACAGAGAACAAACAGATAGAAACATATTGGGCCAGCCTGAGGAAGGCGAAAATACGCCGAAACGTCGCGAAGGCCCAATAAAGTGCACTGAACCCAAGATATGGGTAATTTTTTGAACCAGGGCAGGGACACCACCACCCGGCCCCATCGATGGCCCGTGCACGCCAGGCTACCAGCTTGCTGGTGGCCTGTTCCTTACTTAACACCTAACCAGCCAGTGCCTCGTGGGGTTGGGGGTGCCCCTGCCCTATAACAAATCCTAACCCTAACCAGGGGGGTCCCTATAAAAACAAAAAACAATTAAGACAAGAAAGACAAGAGAGTCAAAGAAAAGCAGAAAGAAAGACATGAAGTCACGTAAAAACAGAAAAAGTAAAAAGAGAAGTAACGTATAACAAACACAGAAAGAGAAAAACAAAGAGAACATGAACAACAAAGGACGGGATGTCAAACCAAGCAGGGGGTGCCATAAAAACAAGAAGAGAACTTAAAGACAAGAGACAGACAAAGAAAAAACAAGTACGTGAAATAGGACGGGATGTCAAACCAAGTAGGGGGTGCCATAAAAACAAAGAGAAAATGAAGAGAAATATAAAGATAGAAAAACAAATAAGAGAAACAGAAAAACAAATAAGAGGGGAAGAAAAACAAATAAGAGAAACAGAAAAACAAGTAAGAGAAGCAGAAAAACAAATAACAGAAACAGAAAAACAAGTAAGAGAAAGAGAGAAACAGAAAAACAAGTGAGAAACTAAGAAAGAAAGTTTGAAAGAAACACAAACAGAAAACCTAAAAGTGGGAGGAGACAACACAAGTATAAAAGCCAAGAGAGGCACACAGAGAACAAACAGATAGAAACATATTGGGCCAGCCTGAGGAAGGCGAAAATACGCCGAAACGTCGCGAAGGCCCAATAAAGTGCACTGAACCCAAGATATGGGTAATTTTTTGAACCAGGGCAGGGACACCACCACCCGGCCCCATCGATGGCCCGTGCACGCCAGGCTACCAGCTTGCTGGTGGCCTGTTCCTTACTTAACACCTAACCAGCCAGTGCCTCGTGGGGTTGGGGGTGCCCCTGCCCTATAACAAATCCTAACCCTAACCAGGGGGGTCCCTATAAAAACAAAAAACAATTAAGACAAGAAAGACAAGAGAGTCAAAGAAAAGCAGAAAGAAAGACATGAAGTCACGTAAAAACAGAAAAAGTAAAAAGAGAAGTAACGTATAACAAACACAGAAAGAGAAAAACAAAGAGAACATGAACAACAAAGGACGGGATGTCAAACCAAGCAGGGGGTGCCATAAAAACAAGAAGAGAACTTAAAGACAAGAGACAGACAAAGAAAAAACAAGTACGTGAAATAGGACGGGATGTCAAACCAAGTAGGGGGTGCCATAAAAACAAAGAGAAAATGAAGAGAAATATAAAGATAGAAAAACAAATAAGAGAAACAGAAAAACAAATAAGAGGGGAAGAAAAACAAATAAGAGAAACAGAAAAACAAGTAAGAGAAGCAGAAAAACAAATAACAGAAACAGAAAAACAAGTAAGAGAAAGAGAGAAACAGAAAAACAAGTGAGAAACTAAGAAAGAAAGTTTGAAAGAAACACAAACAGAAAACCTAAAAGTGGGAGGAGACAACACAAGTATAAAAGCCAAGAGAGGCACACAGAGAACAAACAGATAGAAACATATTGGGCCAGCCTGAGGAAGGCGAAAATACGCCGAAACGTCGCGAAGGCCCAATAAAGTGCACTGAACCCAAGATATGGGTAATTTTTTGAACCAGGGCAGGGACACCACCACCCGGCCCCATCGATGGCCCGTGCACGCCAGGCTACCAGCTTGCTGGTGGCCTGTTCCTTACTTAACACCTAACCAGCCAGTGCCTCGTGGGGTTGGGGGTGCCCCTGCCCTATAACAAATCCTAACCCTAACCAGGGGGGTCCCTATAAAAACAAAAAACAATTAAGACAAGAAAGACAAGAGAGTCAAAGAAAAGCAGAAAGAAAGACATGAAGTCACGTAAAAACAGAAAAAGTAAAAAGAGAAGTAACGTATAACAAACACAGAAAGAGAAAAACAAAGAGAACATGAACAACAAAGGACGGGATGTCAAACCAAGCAGGGGGTGCCATAAAAACAAGAAGAGAACTTAAAGACAAGAGACAGACAAAGAAAAAACAAGTACGTGAAATAGGACGGGATGTCAAACCAAGTAGGGGGTGCCATAAAAACAAAGAGAAAATGAAGAGAAATATAAAGATAGAAAAACAAATAAGAGAAACAGAAAAACAAATAAGAGGGGAAGAAAAACAAATAAGAGAAACAGAAAAACAAGTAAGAGAAGCAGAAAAACAAATAACAGAAACAGAAAAACAAGTAAGAGAAAGAGAGAAACAGAAAAACAAGTGAGAAACTAAGAAAGAAAGTTTGAAAGAAACACAAACAGAAAACCTAAAAGTGGGAGGAGACAACACAAGTATAAAAGCCAAGAGAGGCACACAGAGAACAAACAGATAGAAACATATTGGGCCAGCCTGAGGAAGGCGAAAATACGCCGAAACGTCGCGAAGGCCCAATAAAGTGCACTGAACCCAAGATATGGGTAATTTTTTGAACCAGGGCAGGGACACCACCACCCGGCCCCATCGATGGCCCGTGCACGCCAGGCTACCAGCTTGCTGGTGGCCTGTTCCTTACTTAACACCTAACCAGCCAGTGCCTCGTGGGGTTGGGGGTGCCCCTGCCCTATAACAAATCCTAACCCTAACCAGGGGGGTCCCTATAAAAACAAAAAACAATTAAGACAAGAAAGACAAGAGAGTCAAAGAAAAGCAGAAAGAAAGACATGAAGTCACGTAAAAACAGAAAAAGTAAAAAGAGAAGTAACGTATAACAAACACAGAAAGAGAAAAACAAAGAGAACATGAACAACAAAGGACGGGATGTCAAACCAAGCAGGGGGTGCCATAAAAACAAGAAGAGAACTTAAAGACAAGAGACAGACAAAGAAAAAACAAGTACGTGAAATAGGACGGGATGTCAAACCAAGTAGGGGGTGCCATAAAAACAAAGAGAAAATGAAGAGAAATATAAAGATAGAAAAACAAATAAGAGAAACAGAAAAACAAATAAGAGGGGAAGAAAAACAAATAAGAGAAACAGAAAAACAAGTAAGAGAAGCAGAAAAACAAATAACAGAAACAGAAAAACAAGTAAGAGAAAGAGAGAAACAGAAAAACAAGTGAGAAACTAAGAAAGAAAGTTTGAAAGAAACACAAACAGAAAACCTAAAAGTGGGAGGAGACAACACAAGTATAAAAGCCAAGAGAGGCACACAGAGAACAAACAGATAGAAACATATTGGGCCAGCCTGAGGAAGGCGAAAATACGCCGAAACGTCGCGAAGGCCCAATAAAGTGCACTGAACCCAAGATATGGGTAATTTTTTGAACCAGGGCAGGGACACCACCACCCGGCCCCATCGATGGCCCGTGCACGCCAGGCTACCAGCTTGCTGGTGGCCTGTTCCTTACTTAACACCTAACCAGCCAGTGCCTCGTGGGGTTGGGGGTGCCCCTGCCCTATAACAAATCCTAACCCTAACCAGGGGGGTCCCTATAAAAACAAAAAACAATTAAGACAAGAAAGACAAGAGAGTCAAAGAAAAGCAGAAAGAAAGACATGAAGTCACGTAAAAACAGAAAAAGTAAAAAGAGAAGTAACGTATAACAAACACAGAAAGAGAAAAACAAAGAGAACATGAACAACAAAGGACGGGATGTCAAACCAAGCAGGGGGTGCCATAAAAACAAGAAGAGAACTTAAAGACAAGAGACAGACAAAGAAAAAACAAGTACGTGAAATAGGACGGGATGTCAAACCAAGTAGGGGGTGCCATAAAAACAAAGAGAAAATGAAGAGAAATATAAAGATAGAAAAACAAATAAGAGAAACAGAAAAACAAATAAGAGGGGAAGAAAAACAAATAAGAGAAACAGAAAAACAAGTAAGAGAAGCAGAAAAACAAATAACAGAAACAGAAAAACAAGTAAGAGAAAGAGAGAAACAGAAAAACAAGTGAGAAACTAAGAAAGAAAGTTTGAAAGAAACACAAACAGAAAACCTAAAAGTGGGAGGAGACAACACAAGTATAAAAGCCAAGAGAGGCACACAGAGAACAAACAGATAGAAACATATTGGGCCAGCCTGAGGAAGGCGAAAATACGCCGAAACGTCGCGAAGGCCCAATAAAGTGCACTGAACCCAAGATATGGGTAATTTTTTGAACCAGGGCAGGGACACCACCACCCGGCCCCATCGATGGCCCGTGCACGCCAGGCTACCAGCTTGCTGGTGGCCTGTTCCTTACTTAACACCTAACCAGCCAGTGCCTCGTGGGGTTGGGGGTGCCCCTGCCCTATAACAAATCCTAACCCTAACCAGGGGGGTCCCTATAAAAACAAAAAACAATTAAGACAAGAAAGACAAGAGAGTCAAAGAAAAGCAGAAAGAAAGACATGAAGTCACGTAAAAACAGAAAAAGTAAAAAGAGAAGTAACGTATAACAAACACAGAAAGAGAAAAACAAAGAGAACATGAACAACAAAGGACGGGATGTCAAACCAAGCAGGGGGTGCCATAAAAACAAGAAGAGAACTTAAAGACAAGAGACAGACAAAGAAAAAACAAGTACGTGAAATAGGACGGGATGTCAAACCAAGTAGGGGGTGCCATAAAAACAAAGAGAAAATGAAGAGAAATATAAAGATAGAAAAACAAATAAGAGAAACAGAAAAACAAATAAGAGGGGAAGAAAAACAAATAAGAGAAACAGAAAAACAAGTAAGAGAAGCAGAAAAACAAATAACAGAAACAGAAAAACAAGTAAGAGAAAGAGAGAAACAGAAAAACAAGTGAGAAACTAAGAAAGAAAGTTTGAAAGAAACACAAACAGAAAACCTAAAAGTGGGAGGAGACAACACAAGTATAAAAGCCAAGAGAGGCACACAGAGAACAAACAGATAGAAACATATTGGGCCAGCCTGAGGAAGGCGAAAATACGCCGAAACGTCGCGAAGGCCCAATAAAGTGCACTGAACCCAAGATATGGGTAATTTTTTGAACCAGGGCAGGGACACCACCACCCGGCCCCATCGATGGCCCGTGCACGCCAGGCTACCAGCTTGCTGGTGGCCTGTTCCTTACTTAACACCTAACCAGCCAGTGCCTCGTGGGGTTGGGGGTGCCCCTGCCCTATAACAAATCCTAACCCTAACCAGGGGGGTCCCTATAAAAACAAAAAACAATTAAGACAAGAAAGACAAGAGAGTCAAAGAAAAGCAGAAAGAAAGACATGAAGTCACGTAAAAACAGAAAAAGTAAAAAGAGAAGTAACGTATAACAAACACAGAAAGAGAAAAACAAAGAGAACATGAACAACAAAGGACGGGATGTCAAACCAAGCAGGGGGTGCCATAAAAACAAGAAGAGAACTTAAAGACAAGAGACAGACAAAGAAAAAACAAGTACGTGAAATAGGACGGGATGTCAAACCAAGTAGGGGGTGCCATAAAAACAAAGAGAAAATGAAGAGAAATATAAAGATAGAAAAACAAATAAGAGAAACAGAAAAACAAATAAGAGGGGAAGAAAAACAAATAAGAGAAACAGAAAAACAAGTAAGAGAAGCAGAAAAACAAATAACAGAAACAGAAAAACAAGTAAGAGAAAGAGAGAAACAGAAAAACAAGTGAGAAACTAAGAAAGAAAGTTTGAAAGAAACACAAACAGAAAACCTAAAAGTGGGAGGAGACAACACAAGTATAAAAGCCAAGAGAGGCACACAGAGAACAAACAGATAGAAACATATTGGGCCAGCCTGAGGAAGGCGAAAATACGCCGAAACGTCGCGAAGGCCCAATAAAGTGCACTGAACCCAAGATATGGGTAATTTTTTGAACCAGGGCAGGGACACCACCACCCGGCCCCATCGATGGCCCGTGCACGCCAGGCTACCAGCTTGCTGGTGGCCTGTTCCTTACTTAACACCTAACCAGCCAGTGCCTCGTGGGGTTGGGGGTGCCCCTGCCCTATAACAAATCCTAACCCTAACCAGGGGGGTCCCTATAAAAACAAAAAACAATTAAGACAAGAAAGACAAGAGAGTCAAAGAAAAGCAGAAAGAAAGACATGAAGTCACGTAAAAACAGAAAAAGTAAAAAGAGAAGTAACGTATAACAAACACAGAAAGAGAAAAACAAAGAGAACATGAACAACAAAGGACGGGATGTCAAACCAAGCAGGGGGTGCCATAAAAACAAGAAGAGAACTTAAAGACAAGAGACAGACAAAGAAAAAACAAGTACGTGAAATAGGACGGGATGTCAAACCAAGTAGGGGGTGCCATAAAAACAAAGAGAAAATGAAGAGAAATATAAAGATAGAAAAACAAATAAGAGAAACAGAAAAACAAATAAGAGGGGAAGAAAAACAAATAAGAGAAACAGAAAAACAAGTAAGAGAAGCAGAAAAACAAATAACAGAAACAGAAAAACAAGTAAGAGAAAGAGAGAAACAGAAAAACAAGTGAGAAACTAAGAAAGAAAGTTTGAAAGAAACACAAACAGAAAACCTAAAAGTGGGAGGAGACAACACAAGTATAAAAGCCAAGAGAGGCACACAGAGAACAAACAGATAGAAACATATTGGGCCAGCCTGAGGAAGGCGAAAATACGCCGAAACGTCGCGAAGGCCCAATAAAGTGCACTGAACCCAAGATATGGGTAATTTTTTGAACCAGGGCAGGGACACCACCACCCGGCCCCATCGATGGCCCGTGCACGCCAGGCTACCAGCTTGCTGGTGGCCTGTTCCTTACTTAACACCTAACCAGCCAGTGCCTCGTGGGGTTGGGGGTGCCCCTGCCCTATAACAAATCCTAACCCTAACCAGGGGGGTCCCTATAAAAACAAAAAACAATTAAGACAAGAAAGACAAGAGAGTCAAAGAAAAGCAGAAAGAAAGACATGAAGTCACGTAAAAACAGAAAAAGTAAAAAGAGAAGTAACGTATAACAAACACAGAAAGAGAAAAACAAAGAGAACATGAACAACAAAGGACGGGATGTCAAACCAAGCAGGGGGTGCCATAAAAACAAGAAGAGAACTTAAAGACAAGAGACAGACAAAGAAAAAACAAGTACGTGAAATAGGACGGGATGTCAAACCAAGTA
>NC_140560.1:0-20000 GCF_057381845.1 Rhamphochromis longiceps | reverse complement strand
AGGCTACCAGCTTGCTGGTGGCCTGTTCCTTACTTAACACCTAACCAGCCAGTGCCTCGTGGGGTTGGGGGTGCCCCTGCCCTATAACAAATCCTAACCCTAACCAGGGGGGTCCCTATAAAAACAAAAAACAATTAAGACAAGAAAGACAAGAGAGTCAAAGAAAAGCAGAAAGAAAGACATGAAGTCACGTAAAAACAGAAAAAGTAAAAAGAGAAGTAACGTATAACAAACACAGAAAGAGAAAAACAAAGAGAACATGAACAACAAAGGACGGGATGTCAAACCAAGCAGGGGGTGCCATAAAAACAAGAAGAGAACTTAAAGACAAGAGACAGACAAAGAAAAAACAAGTACGTGAAATAGGACGGGATGTCAAACCAAGTAGGGGGTGCCATAAAAACAAAGAGAAAATGAAGAGAAATATAAAGATAGAAAAACAAATAAGAGAAACAGAAAAACAAATAAGAGGGGAAGAAAAACAAATAAGAGAAACAGAAAAACAAGTAAGAGAAGCAGAAAAACAAATAACAGAAACAGAAAAACAAGTAAGAGAAAGAGAGAAACAGAAAAACAAGTGAGAAACTAAGAAAGAAAGTTTGAAAGAAACACAAACAGAAAACCTAAAAGTGGGAGGAGACAACACAAGTATAAAAGCCAAGAGAGGCACACAGAGAACAAACAGATAGAAACATATTGGGCCAGCCTGAGGAAGGCGAAAATACGCCGAAACGTCGCGAAGGCCCAATAAAGTGCACTGAACCCAAGATATGGGTAATTTTTTGAACCAGGGCAGGGACACCACCACCCGGCCCCATCGATGGCCCGTGCACGCCAGGCTACCAGCTTGCTGGTGGCCTGTTCCTTACTTAACACCTAACCAGCCAGTGCCTCGTGGGGTTGGGGGTGCCCCTGCCCTATAACAAATCCTAACCCTAACCAGGGGGGTCCCTATAAAAACAAAAAACAATTAAGACAAGAAAGACAAGAGAGTCAAAGAAAAGCAGAAAGAAAGACATGAAGTCACGTAAAAACAGAAAAAGTAAAAAGAGAAGTAACGTATAACAAACACAGAAAGAGAAAAACAAAGAGAACATGAACAACAAAGGACGGGATGTCAAACCAAGCAGGGGGTGCCATAAAAACAAGAAGAGAACTTAAAGACAAGAGACAGACAAAGAAAAAACAAGTACGTGAAATAGGACGGGATGTCAAACCAAGTAGGGGGTGCCATAAAAACAAAGAGAAAATGAAGAGAAATATAAAGATAGAAAAACAAATAAGAGAAACAGAAAAACAAATAAGAGGGGAAGAAAAACAAATAAGAGAAACAGAAAAACAAGTAAGAGAAGCAGAAAAACAAATAACAGAAACAGAAAAACAAGTAAGAGAAAGAGAGAAACAGAAAAACAAGTGAGAAACTAAGAAAGAAAGTTTGAAAGAAACACAAACAGAAAACCTAAAAGTGGGAGGAGACAACACAAGTATAAAAGCCAAGAGAGGCACACAGAGAACAAACAGATAGAAACATATTGGGCCAGCCTGAGGAAGGCGAAAATACGCCGAAACGTCGCGAAGGCCCAATAAAGTGCACTGAACCCAAGATATGGGTAATTTTTTGAACCAGGGCAGGGACACCACCACCCGGCCCCATCGATGGCCCGTGCACGCCAGGCTACCAGCTTGCTGGTGGCCTGTTCCTTACTTAACACCTAACCAGCCAGTGCCTCGTGGGGTTGGGGGTGCCCCTGCCCTATAACAAATCCTAACCCTAACCAGGGGGGTCCCTATAAAAACAAAAAACAATTAAGACAAGAAAGACAAGAGAGTCAAAGAAAAGCAGAAAGAAAGACATGAAGTCACGTAAAAACAGAAAAAGTAAAAAGAGAAGTAACGTATAACAAACACAGAAAGAGAAAAACAAAGAGAACATGAACAACAAAGGACGGGATGTCAAACCAAGCAGGGGGTGCCATAAAAACAAGAAGAGAACTTAAAGACAAGAGACAGACAAAGAAAAAACAAGTACGTGAAATAGGACGGGATGTCAAACCAAGTAGGGGGTGCCATAAAAACAAAGAGAAAATGAAGAGAAATATAAAGATAGAAAAACAAATAAGAGAAACAGAAAAACAAATAAGAGGGGAAGAAAAACAAATAAGAGAAACAGAAAAACAAGTAAGAGAAGCAGAAAAACAAATAACAGAAACAGAAAAACAAGTAAGAGAAAGAGAGAAACAGAAAAACAAGTGAGAAACTAAGAAAGAAAGTTTGAAAGAAACACAAACAGAAAACCTAAAAGTGGGAGGAGACAACACAAGTATAAAAGCCAAGAGAGGCACACAGAGAACAAACAGATAGAAACATATTGGGCCAGCCTGAGGAAGGCGAAAATACGCCGAAACGTCGCGAAGGCCCAATAAAGTGCACTGAACCCAAGATATGGGTAATTTTTTGAACCAGGGCAGGGACACCACCACCCGGCCCCATCGATGGCCCGTGCACGCCAGGCTACCAGCTTGCTGGTGGCCTGTTCCTTACTTAACACCTAACCAGCCAGTGCCTCGTGGGGTTGGGGGTGCCCCTGCCCTATAACAAATCCTAACCCTAACCAGGGGGGTCCCTATAAAAACAAAAAACAATTAAGACAAGAAAGACAAGAGAGTCAAAGAAAAGCAGAAAGAAAGACATGAAGTCACGTAAAAACAGAAAAAGTAAAAAGAGAAGTAACGTATAACAAACACAGAAAGAGAAAAACAAAGAGAACATGAACAACAAAGGACGGGATGTCAAACCAAGCAGGGGGTGCCATAAAAACAAGAAGAGAACTTAAAGACAAGAGACAGACAAAGAAAAAACAAGTACGTGAAATAGGACGGGATGTCAAACCAAGTAGGGGGTGCCATAAAAACAAAGAGAAAATGAAGAGAAATATAAAGATAGAAAAACAAATAAGAGAAACAGAAAAACAAATAAGAGGGGAAGAAAAACAAATAAGAGAAACAGAAAAACAAGTAAGAGAAGCAGAAAAACAAATAACAGAAACAGAAAAACAAGTAAGAGAAAGAGAGAAACAGAAAAACAAGTGAGAAACTAAGAAAGAAAGTTTGAAAGAAACACAAACAGAAAACCTAAAAGTGGGAGGAGACAACACAAGTATAAAAGCCAAGAGAGGCACACAGAGAACAAACAGATAGAAACATATTGGGCCAGCCTGAGGAAGGCGAAAATACGCCGAAACGTCGCGAAGGCCCAATAAAGTGCACTGAACCCAAGATATGGGTAATTTTTTGAACCAGGGCAGGGACACCACCACCCGGCCCCATCGATGGCCCGTGCACGCCAGGCTACCAGCTTGCTGGTGGCCTGTTCCTTACTTAACACCTAACCAGCCAGTGCCTCGTGGGGTTGGGGGTGCCCCTGCCCTATAACAAATCCTAACCCTAACCAGGGGGGTCCCTATAAAAACAAAAAACAATTAAGACAAGAAAGACAAGAGAGTCAAAGAAAAGCAGAAAGAAAGACATGAAGTCACGTAAAAACAGAAAAAGTAAAAAGAGAAGTAACGTATAACAAACACAGAAAGAGAAAAACAAAGAGAACATGAACAACAAAGGACGGGATGTCAAACCAAGCAGGGGGTGCCATAAAAACAAGAAGAGAACTTAAAGACAAGAGACAGACAAAGAAAAAACAAGTACGTGAAATAGGACGGGATGTCAAACCAAGTAGGGGGTGCCATAAAAACAAAGAGAAAATGAAGAGAAATATAAAGATAGAAAAACAAATAAGAGAAACAGAAAAACAAATAAGAGGGGAAGAAAAACAAATAAGAGAAACAGAAAAACAAGTAAGAGAAGCAGAAAAACAAATAACAGAAACAGAAAAACAAGTAAGAGAAAGAGAGAAACAGAAAAACAAGTGAGAAACTAAGAAAGAAAGTTTGAAAGAAACACAAACAGAAAACCTAAAAGTGGGAGGAGACAACACAAGTATAAAAGCCAAGAGAGGCACACAGAGAACAAACAGATAGAAACATATTGGGCCAGCCTGAGGAAGGCGAAAATACGCCGAAACGTCGCGAAGGCCCAATAAAGTGCACTGAACCCAAGATATGGGTAATTTTTTGAACCAGGGCAGGGACACCACCACCCGGCCCCATCGATGGCCCGTGCACGCCAGGCTACCAGCTTGCTGGTGGCCTGTTCCTTACTTAACACCTAACCAGCCAGTGCCTCGTGGGGTTGGGGGTGCCCCTGCCCTATAACAAATCCTAACCCTAACCAGGGGGGTCCCTATAAAAACAAAAAACAATTAAGACAAGAAAGACAAGAGAGTCAAAGAAAAGCAGAAAGAAAGACATGAAGTCACGTAAAAACAGAAAAAGTAAAAAGAGAAGTAACGTATAACAAACACAGAAAGAGAAAAACAAAGAGAACATGAACAACAAAGGACGGGATGTCAAACCAAGCAGGGGGTGCCATAAAAACAAGAAGAGAACTTAAAGACAAGAGACAGACAAAGAAAAAACAAGTACGTGAAATAGGACGGGATGTCAAACCAAGTAGGGGGTGCCATAAAAACAAAGAGAAAATGAAGAGAAATATAAAGATAGAAAAACAAATAAGAGAAACAGAAAAACAAATAAGAGGGGAAGAAAAACAAATAAGAGAAACAGAAAAACAAGTAAGAGAAGCAGAAAAACAAATAACAGAAACAGAAAAACAAGTAAGAGAAAGAGAGAAACAGAAAAACAAGTGAGAAACTAAGAAAGAAAGTTTGAAAGAAACACAAACAGAAAACCTAAAAGTGGGAGGAGACAACACAAGTATAAAAGCCAAGAGAGGCACACAGAGAACAAACAGATAGAAACATATTGGGCCAGCCTGAGGAAGGCGAAAATACGCCGAAACGTCGCGAAGGCCCAATAAAGTGCACTGAACCCAAGATATGGGTAATTTTTTGAACCAGGGCAGGGACACCACCACCCGGCCCCATCGATGGCCCGTGCACGCCAGGCTACCAGCTTGCTGGTGGCCTGTTCCTTACTTAACACCTAACCAGCCAGTGCCTCGTGGGGTTGGGGGTGCCCCTGCCCTATAACAAATCCTAACCCTAACCAGGGGGGTCCCTATAAAAACAAAAAACAATTAAGACAAGAAAGACAAGAGAGTCAAAGAAAAGCAGAAAGAAAGACATGAAGTCACGTAAAAACAGAAAAAGTAAAAAGAGAAGTAACGTATAACAAACACAGAAAGAGAAAAACAAAGAGAACATGAACAACAAAGGACGGGATGTCAAACCAAGCAGGGGGTGCCATAAAAACAAGAAGAGAACTTAAAGACAAGAGACAGACAAAGAAAAAACAAGTACGTGAAATAGGACGGGATGTCAAACCAAGTAGGGGGTGCCATAAAAACAAAGAGAAAATGAAGAGAAATATAAAGATAGAAAAACAAATAAGAGAAACAGAAAAACAAATAAGAGGGGAAGAAAAACAAATAAGAGAAACAGAAAAACAAGTAAGAGAAGCAGAAAAACAAATAACAGAAACAGAAAAACAAGTAAGAGAAAGAGAGAAACAGAAAAACAAGTGAGAAACTAAGAAAGAAAGTTTGAAAGAAACACAAACAGAAAACCTAAAAGTGGGAGGAGACAACACAAGTATAAAAGCCAAGAGAGGCACACAGAGAACAAACAGATAGAAACATATTGGGCCAGCCTGAGGAAGGCGAAAATACGCCGAAACGTCGCGAAGGCCCAATAAAGTGCACTGAACCCAAGATATGGGTAATTTTTTGAACCAGGGCAGGGACACCACCACCCGGCCCCATCGATGGCCCGTGCACGCCAGGCTACCAGCTTGCTGGTGGCCTGTTCCTTACTTAACACCTAACCAGCCAGTGCCTCGTGGGGTTGGGGGTGCCCCTGCCCTATAACAAATCCTAACCCTAACCAGGGGGGTCCCTATAAAAACAAAAAACAATTAAGACAAGAAAGACAAGAGAGTCAAAGAAAAGCAGAAAGAAAGACATGAAGTCACGTAAAAACAGAAAAAGTAAAAAGAGAAGTAACGTATAACAAACACAGAAAGAGAAAAACAAAGAGAACATGAACAACAAAGGACGGGATGTCAAACCAAGCAGGGGGTGCCATAAAAACAAGAAGAGAACTTAAAGACAAGAGACAGACAAAGAAAAAACAAGTACGTGAAATAGGACGGGATGTCAAACCAAGTAGGGGGTGCCATAAAAACAAAGAGAAAATGAAGAGAAATATAAAGATAGAAAAACAAATAAGAGAAACAGAAAAACAAATAAGAGGGGAAGAAAAACAAATAAGAGAAACAGAAAAACAAGTAAGAGAAGCAGAAAAACAAATAACAGAAACAGAAAAACAAGTAAGAGAAAGAGAGAAACAGAAAAACAAGTGAGAAACTAAGAAAGAAAGTTTGAAAGAAACACAAACAGAAAACCTAAAAGTGGGAGGAGACAACACAAGTATAAAAGCCAAGAGAGGCACACAGAGAACAAACAGATAGAAACATATTGGGCCAGCCTGAGGAAGGCGAAAATACGCCGAAACGTCGCGAAGGCCCAATAAAGTGCACTGAACCCAAGATATGGGTAATTTTTTGAACCAGGGCAGGGACACCACCACCCGGCCCCATCGATGGCCCGTGCACGCCAGGCTACCAGCTTGCTGGTGGCCTGTTCCTTACTTAACACCTAACCAGCCAGTGCCTCGTGGGGTTGGGGGTGCCCCTGCCCTATAACAAATCCTAACCCTAACCAGGGGGGTCCCTATAAAAACAAAAAACAATTAAGACAAGAAAGACAAGAGAGTCAAAGAAAAGCAGAAAGAAAGACATGAAGTCACGTAAAAACAGAAAAAGTAAAAAGAGAAGTAACGTATAACAAACACAGAAAGAGAAAAACAAAGAGAACATGAACAACAAAGGACGGGATGTCAAACCAAGCAGGGGGTGCCATAAAAACAAGAAGAGAACTTAAAGACAAGAGACAGACAAAGAAAAAACAAGTACGTGAAATAGGACGGGATGTCAAACCAAGTAGGGGGTGCCATAAAAACAAAGAGAAAATGAAGAGAAATATAAAGATAGAAAAACAAATAAGAGAAACAGAAAAACAAATAAGAGGGGAAGAAAAACAAATAAGAGAAACAGAAAAACAAGTAAGAGAAGCAGAAAAACAAATAACAGAAACAGAAAAACAAGTAAGAGAAAGAGAGAAACAGAAAAACAAGTGAGAAACTAAGAAAGAAAGTTTGAAAGAAACACAAACAGAAAACCTAAAAGTGGGAGGAGACAACACAAGTATAAAAGCCAAGAGAGGCACACAGAGAACAAACAGATAGAAACATATTGGGCCAGCCTGAGGAAGGCGAAAATACGCCGAAACGTCGCGAAGGCCCAATAAAGTGCACTGAACCCAAGATATGGGTAATTTTTTGAACCAGGGCAGGGACACCACCACCCGGCCCCATCGATGGCCCGTGCACGCCAGGCTACCAGCTTGCTGGTGGCCTGTTCCTTACTTAACACCTAACCAGCCAGTGCCTCGTGGGGTTGGGGGTGCCCCTGCCCTATAACAAATCCTAACCCTAACCAGGGGGGTCCCTATAAAAACAAAAAACAATTAAGACAAGAAAGACAAGAGAGTCAAAGAAAAGCAGAAAGAAAGACATGAAGTCACGTAAAAACAGAAAAAGTAAAAAGAGAAGTAACGTATAACAAACACAGAAAGAGAAAAACAAAGAGAACATGAACAACAAAGGACGGGATGTCAAACCAAGCAGGGGGTGCCATAAAAACAAGAAGAGAACTTAAAGACAAGAGACAGACAAAGAAAAAACAAGTACGTGAAATAGGACGGGATGTCAAACCAAGTAGGGGGTGCCATAAAAACAAAGAGAAAATGAAGAGAAATATAAAGATAGAAAAACAAATAAGAGAAACAGAAA
This sequence comes from Rhamphochromis longiceps, assembly GCF_057381845.1. NCBI lineage: Eukaryota > Metazoa > Chordata > Actinopteri > Cichliformes > Cichlidae > Rhamphochromis > Rhamphochromis longiceps. Next base: position 12,017 of record NC_140560.1, on the reverse strand, counting down.
AACAAATAAGAGGGGAAGAAAAACAAATAAGAGAAACAGAAAAACAAGTAAGAGAAGCAGAAAAACAAATAACAGAAACAGAAAAACAAGTAAGAGAAAGAGAGAAACAGAAAAACAAGTGAGAAACTAAGAAAGAAAGTTTGAAAGAAACACAAACAGAAAACCTAAAAGTGGGAGGAGACAACACAAGTATAAAAGCCAAGAGAGGCACACAGAGAACAAACAGATAGAAACATATTGGGCCAGCCTGAGGAAGGCGAAAATACGCCGAAACGTCGCGAAGGCCCAATAAAGTGCACTGAACCCAAGATATGGGTAATTTTTTGAACCAGGGCAGGGACACCACCACCCGGCCCCATCGATGGCCCGTGCACGCCAGGCTACCAGCTTGCTGGTGGCCTGTTCCTTACTTAACACCTAACCAGCCAGTGCCTCGTGGGGTTGGGGGTGCCCCTGCCCTATAACAAATCCTAACCCTAACCAGGGGGGTCCCTATAAAAACAAAAAACAATTAAGACAAGAAAGACAAGAGAGTCAAAGAAAAGCAGAAAGAAAGACATGAAGTCACGTAAAAACAGAAAAAGTAAAAAGAGAAGTAACGTATAACAAACACAGAAAGAGAAAAACAAAGAGAACATGAACAACAAAGGACGGGATGTCAAACCAAGCAGGGGGTGCCATAAAAACAAGAAGAGAACTTAAAGACAAGAGACAGACAAAGAAAAAACAAGTACGTGAAATAGGACGGGATGTCAAACCAAGTAGGGGGTGCCATAAAAACAAAGAGAAAATGAAGAGAAATATAAAGATAGAAAAACAAATAAGAGAAACAGAAAAACAAATAAGAGGGGAAGAAAAACAAATAAGAGAAACAGAAAAACAAGTAAGAGAAGCAGAAAAACAAATAACAGAAACAGAAAAACAAGTAAGAGAAAGAGAGAAACAGAAAAACAAGTGAGAAACTAAGAAAGAAAGTTTGAAAGAAACACAAACAGAAAACCTAAAAGTGGGAGGAGACAACACAAGTATAAAAGCCAAGAGAGGCACACAGAGAACAAACAGATAGAAACATATTGGGCCAGCCTGAGGAAGGCGAAAATACGCCGAAACGTCGCGAAGGCCCAATAAAGTGCACTGAACCCAAGATATGGGTAATTTTTTGAACCAGGGCAGGGACACCACCACCCGGCCCCATCGATGGCCCGTGCACGCCAGGCTACCAGCTTGCTGGTGGCCTGTTCCTTACTTAACACCTAACCAGCCAGTGCCTCGTGGGGTTGGGGGTGCCCCTGCCCTATAACAAATCCTAACCCTAACCAGGGGGGTCCCTATAAAAACAAAAAACAATTAAGACAAGAAAGACAAGAGAGTCAAAGAAAAGCAGAAAGAAAGACATGAAGTCACGTAAAAACAGAAAAAGTAAAAAGAGAAGTAACGTATAACAAACACAGAAAGAGAAAAACAAAGAGAACATGAACAACAAAGGACGGGATGTCAAACCAAGCAGGGGGTGCCATAAAAACAAGAAGAGAACTTAAAGACAAGAGACAGACAAAGAAAAAACAAGTACGTGAAATAGGACGGGATGTCAAACCAAGTAGGGGGTGCCATAAAAACAAAGAGAAAATGAAGAGAAATATAAAGATAGAAAAACAAATAAGAGAAACAGAAAAACAAATAAGAGGGGAAGAAAAACAAATAAGAGAAACAGAAAAACAAGTAAGAGAAGCAGAAAAACAAATAACAGAAACAGAAAAACAAGTAAGAGAAAGAGAGAAACAGAAAAACAAGTGAGAAACTAAGAAAGAAAGTTTGAAAGAAACACAAACAGAAAACCTAAAAGTGGGAGGAGACAACACAAGTATAAAAGCCAAGAGAGGCACACAGAGAACAAACAGATAGAAACATATTGGGCCAGCCTGAGGAAGGCGAAAATACGCCGAAACGTCGCGAAGGCCCAATAAAGTGCACTGAACCCAAGATATGGGTAATTTTTTGAACCAGGGCAGGGACACCACCACCCGGCCCCATCGATGGCCCGTGCACGCCAGGCTACCAGCTTGCTGGTGGCCTGTTCCTTACTTAACACCTAACCAGCCAGTGCCTCGTGGGGTTGGGGGTGCCCCTGCCCTATAACAAATCCTAACCCTAACCAGGGGGGTCCCTATAAAAACAAAAAACAATTAAGACAAGAAAGACAAGAGAGTCAAAGAAAAGCAGAAAGAAAGACATGAAGTCACGTAAAAACAGAAAAAGTAAAAAGAGAAGTAACGTATAACAAACACAGAAAGAGAAAAACAAAGAGAACATGAACAACAAAGGACGGGATGTCAAACCAAGCAGGGGGTGCCATAAAAACAAGAAGAGAACTTAAAGACAAGAGACAGACAAAGAAAAAACAAGTACGTGAAATAGGACGGGATGTCAAACCAAGTAGGGGGTGCCATAAAAACAAAGAGAAAATGAAGAGAAATATAAAGATAGAAAAACAAATAAGAGAAACAGAAAAACAAATAAGAGGGGAAGAAAAACAAATAAGAGAAACAGAAAAACAAGTAAGAGAAGCAGAAAAACAAATAACAGAAACAGAAAAACAAGTAAGAGAAAGAGAGAAACAGAAAAACAAGTGAGAAACTAAGAAAGAAAGTTTGAAAGAAACACAAACAGAAAACCTAAAAGTGGGAGGAGACAACACAAGTATAAAAGCCAAGAGAGGCACACAGAGAACAAACAGATAGAAACATATTGGGCCAGCCTGAGGAAGGCGAAAATACGCCGAAACGTCGCGAAGGCCCAATAAAGTGCACTGAACCCAAGATATGGGTAATTTTTTGAACCAGGGCAGGGACACCACCACCCGGCCCCATCGATGGCCCGTGCACGCCAGGCTACCAGCTTGCTGGTGGCCTGTTCCTTACTTAACACCTAACCAGCCAGTGCCTCGTGGGGTTGGGGGTGCCCCTGCCCTATAACAAATCCTAACCCTAACCAGGGGGGTCCCTATAAAAACAAAAAACAATTAAGACAAGAAAGACAAGAGAGTCAAAGAAAAGCAGAAAGAAAGACATGAAGTCACGTAAAAACAGAAAAAGTAAAAAGAGAAGTAACGTATAACAAACACAGAAAGAGAAAAACAAAGAGAACATGAACAACAAAGGACGGGATGTCAAACCAAGCAGGGGGTGCCATAAAAACAAGAAGAGAACTTAAAGACAAGAGACAGACAAAGAAAAAACAAGTACGTGAAATAGGACGGGATGTCAAACCAAGTAGGGGGTGCCATAAAAACAAAGAGAAAATGAAGAGAAATATAAAGATAGAAAAACAAATAAGAGAAACAGAAAAACAAATAAGAGGGGAAGAAAAACAAATAAGAGAAACAGAAAAACAAGTAAGAGAAGCAGAAAAACAAATAACAGAAACAGAAAAACAAGTAAGAGAAAGAGAGAAACAGAAAAACAAGTGAGAAACTAAGAAAGAAAGTTTGAAAGAAACACAAACAGAAAACCTAAAAGTGGGAGGAGACAACACAAGTATAAAAGCCAAGAGAGGCACACAGAGAACAAACAGATAGAAACATATTGGGCCAGCCTGAGGAAGGCGAAAATACGCCGAAACGTCGCGAAGGCCCAATAAAGTGCACTGAACCCAAGATATGGGTAATTTTTTGAACCAGGGCAGGGACACCACCACCCGGCCCCATCGATGGCCCGTGCACGCCAGGCTACCAGCTTGCTGGTGGCCTGTTCCTTACTTAACACCTAACCAGCCAGTGCCTCGTGGGGTTGGGGGTGCCCCTGCCCTATAACAAATCCTAACCCTAACCAGGGGGGTCCCTATAAAAACAAAAAACAATTAAGACAAGAAAGACAAGAGAGTCAAAGAAAAGCAGAAAGAAAGACATGAAGTCACGTAAAAACAGAAAAAGTAAAAAGAGAAGTAACGTATAACAAACACAGAAAGAGAAAAACAAAGAGAACATGAACAACAAAGGACGGGATGTCAAACCAAGCAGGGGGTGCCATAAAAACAAGAAGAGAACTTAAAGACAAGAGACAGACAAAGAAAAAACAAGTACGTGAAATAGGACGGGATGTCAAACCAAGTAGGGGGTGCCATAAAAACAAAGAGAAAATGAAGAGAAATATAAAGATAGAAAAACAAATAAGAGAAACAGAAAAACAAATAAGAGGGGAAGAAAAACAAATAAGAGAAACAGAAAAACAAGTAAGAGAAGCAGAAAAACAAATAACAGAAACAGAAAAACAAGTAAGAGAAAGAGAGAAACAGAAAAACAAGTGAGAAACTAAGAAAGAAAGTTTGAAAGAAACACAAACAGAAAACCTAAAAGTGGGAGGAGACAACACAAGTATAAAAGCCAAGAGAGGCACACAGAGAACAAACAGATAGAAACATATTGGGCCAGCCTGAGGAAGGCGAAAATACGCCGAAACGTCGCGAAGGCCCAATAAAGTGCACTGAACCCAAGATATGGGTAATTTTTTGAACCAGGGCAGGGACACCACCACCCGGCCCCATCGATGGCCCGTGCACGCCAGGCTACCAGCTTGCTGGTGGCCTGTTCCTTACTTAACACCTAACCAGCCAGTGCCTCGTGGGGTTGGGGGTGCCCCTGCCCTATAACAAATCCTAACCCTAACCAGGGGGGTCCCTATAAAAACAAAAAAATTAAGACAAGAAAGACAAGAGAGTCAAAGAAAAGCAGAAAGAAAGACATGAAGTCACGTAAAAACAGAAAAAGTAAAAAGAGAAGTTAACGTATAACAAACACAGAAAGAGAAAAACAAAGAGAACATGAACAACAAAGGACGGGATGTCAAACCAAGCAGGGGGTGCCATAAAAACAAGAAGAGAACTTAAAGACAAGAGACAGACAAAGAAAAAACAAGTACGTGAAATAGGACGGGATGTCAAACCAAGTAGGGGGTGCCATAAAAACAAAGAGAAAATGAAGAGAAATATAAAGATAGAAAAACAAATAAGTGAAACAGAAAAACAAATAAGAGGGGAAGAAAAACAAATAAGAGAAACAGAAAAACAAGTAAGAGAAGCAGAAAAACAAATAACAGAAAACAGAAAAACAAGTAAGAGAAAGAGAGAAACAGAAAAACAAGTGAGAAACTTAAGAAAGAAAGTTTGAAAGAAACACAAACAGAAAACCTAAAAGTGGGAGGAGACAAACACAAGTATAAAAAGCCAAGAGAGGCACACAGAGAACAAACAGATAGAAACATATTGGGCCAGCCTGAGGAGGCGAAAATACGCCGAAACGTCGCGAAGGCCCAATAAAGTGCACTGAACCCAAGATATGGGTAATTTTTTGAACCAGGGCAGGGACACCACCACCCGGCCCCATCGATGGCCCGTGCACGCCAGGCTACCAGCTTGCTGGTGGCCTGTTCCTTACTTAACACCTAACCAGCCAGTGCCTCCGTGGGTTGGGGGTGCCCCTGCCCTATAACAAATCCTAACCCCTAACCAGGGGGGTCCCTATAAAAACAAAAAACAATTAAGACAAGAAAGACAAGAGAGTCAAAGAAAAGCAGAAAGAAAGACATGAAGTCACGTAAAAACAGAAAAAAGTAAAAAGAGAAGTAACGTATAACAAACACAGAAAGAGAAAAACAAAGAGAACATGAACAACAAAGGACGGGATGTCAAACCAAGCAGGGGGTGCCATAAAAACAAGAAGAGAACTTAAAGACAAGAGACAGACAAAGAAAAAACAAGTACGTGAAATAGGACGGGATGTCAAACCAAGTAGGGGGTGCATAACAAAGAGAAAATGAAGAGAAATATAAAGATAGAAAAACAAATAAGAGAAACAGAAAAACAAATAAGAGGGGAAGAAAAACAAATAAGAGAAACAGAAAAACAAGTAAGAGAAGCAGAAAAACAAATAACAGAAACAGAAAAACAAGTAAGAGAAAGAGAGAAACAGAAAAACAAGTGAGAAACTAAGAAAGAAAGTTTGAAAGAAACACAAACAGAAAACCTAAAAGTGGGAGGAGACAACACAAGTATAAAAGCCAAGAGAGGCACACAGAGAACAAACAGATAGAAACATATTGGGCCAGCCTGAGGAAGGCGAAAATACGCCGAAACGTCGCGAAGGCCCAATAAAGTGCACTGAACCCAAGATATGGGTAATTTTTTGAACCAGGGCAGGGACACCACCACCCGGCCCCATCGATGGCCCGTGCACGCCAGGCTACCAGCTTGCTGGTGGCCTGTTCCTTACTTAACACCTAACCAGCCAGTGCCTCGTGGGGTTGGGGGTGCCCCTGCCCTATAACAAATCCTAACCCTAACCAGGGGGGTCCCTATAAAAACAAAAAACAATTAAGACAAGAAAGACAAGAGAGTCAAAGAAAAGCAGAAAGAAAGACATGAAGTCACGTAAAAACAGAAAAAGTAAAAAGAGAAGTAACGTATAACAAACACAGAAAGAGAAAAACAAAGAGAACATGAACAACAAAGGACGGGATGTCAAACCAAGCAGGGGGTGCCATAAAAACAAGAAGAGAACTTAAAGACAAGAGACAGACAAAGAAAAAACAAGTACGTGAAATAGGACGGGATGTCAAACCAAGTAGGGGGTGCCATAAAAACAAAGAGAAAATGAAGAGAAATATAAAGATAGAAAAACAAATAAGAGAAACAGAAAAACAAATAAGAGGGGAAGAAAAACAAATAAGAGAAACAGAAAAACAAGTAAGAGAAGCAGAAAAACAAATAACAGAAACAGAAAAACAAGTAAGAGAAAGAGAGAAACAGAAAAACAAGTGAGAAACTAAGAAAGAAAGTTTGAAAGAAACACAAACAGAAAACCTAAAAGTGGGAGGAGACAACACAAGTATAAAAGCCAAGAGAGGCACACAGAGAACAAACAGATAGAAACATATTGGGCCAGCCTGAGGAAGGCGAAAATACGCCGAAACGTCGCGAAGGCCCAATAAAGTGCACTGAACCCAAGATATGGGTAATTTTTTGAACCAGGGCAGGGACACCACCACCCGGCCCCATCGATGGCCCGTGCACGCCAGGCTACCAGCTTGCTGGTGGCCTGTTCCTTACTTAACACCTAACCAGCCAGTGCCTCGTGGGGTTGGGGGTGCCCCTGCCCTATAACAAATCCTAACCCTAACCAGGGGGTCCCTATAAAAACAAAAAACAATTAAGACAAGAAAGACAAGAGAGTCAAAGAAAAGCAGAAAGAAAGACATGAAGTCACGTAAAAACAGAAAAAGTAAAAAGAGAAGTAACGTATAACAAACACAGAAAGAGAAAAACAAAGAGAACATGAACAACAAAGGACGGGATGTCAAACCAAGCAGGGGGGTGCCATAAAAAACAAGAAGAGAACTTAAAGACAAGAGACAGACAAAGAAAAAACAAGTACGTGAAATAGGACGGGATGTCAAACCAAGTAGGGGGGTGCCATAAAAACAAAGAGAAAATGAAGAGAAATATAAAGATAGAAAAACAAATAAGAGAAACAGAAAAACAAATAAGAGGGGAAGAAAAACAAATAAGAGAAACAGAAAAACAAGTAAGAGAAGCAGAAAAACAAATAACAGAAACAGAAAAACAAGTAAGAGAAAGAGAGAAACAGAAAAACAAGTGAGAAACTAAGAAAGAAAGTTTGAAAGAAACACAAACAGAAAACCTAAAAGTGGGAGGAGACAACACAAGTATAAAAGCCAAGAGAGGCACACAGAGAACAAACAGATAGAAACATATTGGGCCAGCCTGAGGAAGGCGAAAATACGCCGAAACGTCGCGAAGGCCCAATAAAGTGCACTGAACCCAAGATATGGGTAATTTTTTGAACCAGGGCAGGGACACCACCACCCGGCCCCATCGATGGCCCGTGCACGCCAGGCTACCAGCTTGCTGGTGGCCTGTTCCTTACTTAACACCTAACCAGCCAGTGCCTCGTGGGGTTGGGGGTGCCCCTGCCCTATAACAAATCCTAACCCTAACCAGGGGGTCCCTATAAAAACAAAAAACAATTAAGACAAGAAAGACAAGAGAGTCAAAGAAAAGCAGAAAGAAAGACATGAAGTCACGTAAAAACAGAAAAAGTAAAAAGAGAAGTAACGTATAACAAACACAGAAAGAGAAAAACAAAGAGAACATGAACAACAAAGGACGGGATGTCAAACCAAGCAGGGGGTGCCATAAAAACAAGAAGAGAACTTAAAGACAAGAGACAGACAAAGAAAAAACAAGTACGTGAAATAGGACGGGATGTCAAACCAAGTAGGGGGTGCCATAAAAACAAAGAGAAAATGAAGAGAAATATAAAGATAGAAAAACAAATAAGAGAAACAGAAAAACAAATAAGAGGGGAAGAAAAACAAATAAGAGAAACAGAAAAACAAGTAAGAGAAGCAGAAAAACAAATAACAGAAACAGAAAAACAAGTAAGAGAAAGAGAGAAACAGAAAAAACAAGTGAGAAACTAAGAAAGAAAGTTTGAAAGAAACACAAACAGAAAACCTAAAAGTGGGAGGAGACAACACAAGTATAAAAGCCAAGAGAGGCACACAGAGAACAAACAGATAGAAACATATTGGGCCAGCCTGAGGAAGGCGAAAATACGCCGAAACGTCGCGAAGGCCCAATAAAGTGCACTGAACCCAAGATATGGGTAATTTTTTGAACCAGGGCAGGGACACCACCACCCGGCCCCATCGATGGCCCGTGCACGCCAGGCTACCAGCTTGCTGGTGGCCTGTTCCTTACTTAACACCTAACCAGCCAGTGCCTCGTGGGGTTGGGGGTGCCCCTGCCCTATAACAAATCCTAACCCTAACCAGGGGGGTCCCTATAAAAACAAAAAACAATTAAGACAAGAAAGACAAGAGAGTCAAAGAAAAGCAGAAAGAAAGACATGAAGTCACGTAAAAACAGAAAAAAGTAAAAAGAGAAGTAACGTATAACAAACACAGAAAGAGAAAAACAAAGAGAACATGAACAACAAAGGACGGGATGTCAAACCAAGCAGGGGGTGCCATAAAAACAAGAAGAGAACTTAAAGACAAGAGACAGACAAAGAAAAAACAAGTACGTGAAATAGGACGGGATGTCAAACCAAGTAGGGGGTGCCATAAAAACAAAGAGAAAATGAAGAGAAATATAAAGATAGAAAAACAAATAAGAGAAACAGAAAAACAAATAAGAGGGGAAGAAAAACAAATAAGAGAAACAGAAAAACAAGTAAGAGAAGCAGAAAAACAAATAACAGAAACAGAAAAACAAGTAAGAGAAAGAGAGAAACAGAAAAACAAGTGAGAAACTAAGAAAGAAAGTTTGAAAGAAACACAAACAGAAAACCTAAAAGTGGGAGGAGACAACACAAGTATAAAAGCCAAGAGAGGCACACAGAGAACAAACAGATAGAAACATATTGGGCCAGCCTGAGGAAGGCGAAAATACGCCGAAACGTCGCGAAGGCCCAATAAAGTGCACTGAACCCAAGATATGGGTAATTTTTTGAACCAGGGCAGGGACACCACCACCCGGCCCCATCGATGGCCCGTGCACGCCAGGCTACCAGCTGCTGGTGGCCTGTTCCTTACTTAACACCTAACCAGCCAGTGCCTCGTGGGGTTGGGGGTGCCCCTGCCCTATAACAAATCCTAACCCTAACCAGGGGGGTCCCTATAAAAACAAAAACAATTAAGACAAGAAAGACAAGAGAGTCAAAGAAAAGCAGAAAGAAAGACATGAAGTCACGTAAAAACAGAAAAAGTAAAAAGAGAAGTAACGTATAACAAACACAGAAAGAGAAAAACAAAGAGAACATGAACAACAAAGGACGGGATGTCAAACCAAGCAGGGGGTGCCATAAAAAACAAGAAGAGAACTTAAAGACAAGAGACAGACAAAGAAAAAACAAGTACGTGAAATAGGACGGGATGTCAAACCAAGTAGGGGGTGCCATAAAAACAAAGAGAAAATGAAGAGAAATATAAAGATAGAAAACAAATAAGAGAAACAGAAAAACAAATAAGAGGGGAAGAAAAACAAATAAGAGAAACAGAAAAACAAGTAAGAGAAGCAGAAAAACAAATAACAGAAACAGAAAAACAAGTAAGAGAAAGAGAGAAACAGAAAAACAAGTGAGAAACTAAGAAAGAAAGTTTGAAAGAAACACAAACAGAAAACCTAAAAGTGGGAGGAGACAACACAAGTATAAAAGCCAAGAGAGGCACACAGAGAACAAACAGATAGAAACATATTGGGCCAGCCTGAGGAAGGCGAAAATACGCCGAAACGTCGCGAAGGCCCAATAAAGTGCACTGAACCCAAGATATGGGTAATTTTTTGAACCAGGGCAGGGACACCACCAACCCGGCCCCATCGATGGCCCGTGCACGCCAGGCTACCAGCTTGCTGGTGGCCTGTTCCTTACTTAACACCTAACCAGCCAGTGCCTCGTGGGGTTGGGGGTGCCCCTGCCCTATAACAAATCCTAACCCTAACCAGGGGGGTCCCTATAAAAACAAAAACAATTAAGACAAGAAAGACAAGAGAGTCAAAGAAAAGCAGAAAGAAAGACATGAAGTCACGTAAAAACAGAAAAAGTAAAAAGAGAAGTAACGTATAACAAACACAGAAAGAGAAAAACAAAGAGAACATGAACAACAAAGGACGGGATGTCAAACCAAGCAGGGGGTGCCATAAAAACAAGAAGAGACTTAAAGACAAGAGACAGACAAAGAAAAAACAAGTACGTGAAATAGGACGGGATGTCAAACCAAGTAGGGGGTGCCATAAAAACAAAGAGAAAATGAAGAGAAATATAAAGATAGAAAAACAAATAAGAGAAACAGAAAAACAAATAAGAGGGGAAGAAAAACAAATAAGAGAAACAGAAAAACAAGTAAGAGAAGCAGAAAAAACAAATAACAGAAACAGAAAAACAAGTAAGAGAAAGAGAGAAACAGAAAAACAAGTGAGAAACTAAGAAAGAAAGTTTGAAAGAAACACAAACAGAAAACCTAAAAGTGGGAGGAGACAACACAAGTATAAAAGCCAAGAGAGGCACACAGAGAACAAACAGATAGAAACATATTGGGCCAGCCTGAGGAAGGCGAAAATACGCCGAAACGTCGCGAAGGCCCAATAAAGTGCACTGAACCCAAGATATGGGTAATTTTTTGAACAGGGCAGGGACACCACCACCCGGCCCCATCGATGGCCCGTGCACGCCAGGCTACCAGCTTGCTGGTGGCCTGTTCCTTACTTAACACCTAACCAGCAGTGCCTCGTGGGGTTGGGGGTGCCCCTGCCCTATAACAAATCCTAACCCTAACCAGGGGGTCCCTATAAAAACAAAAAACAATTAAGACAAGAAAGACAAGAGAGAGTCAAAGAAAGCAGCAAGAAGAAGACATGAAGTCACGTAAAAACAGAAAAAGTAAAAAGAGAAGTAACGTATAACAAACACAGAAAGAGAAAAACAAAGAGAACATGAACAACAAAGGACGGGATGTCAAACCAAGCAGGGGGTGCCATAAAAACAAGAAGAGAACTTAAAGACAAGAGACAGACAAAGAAAAAACAAGTACGTGAAATAGGACGGGATGTCAAACCAAGTAGGGGGTGCCATAAAAACAAAGAGAAAATGAAGAGAATATAAAGATAGAAAAACAAATAAGAGAAACAGAAAAACAAATAAGAGGGGAAGAAAACAAATAAGAGAAACAGAAAAACAAGTAAGAGAAGCAGAAAAACAAATAACAGAAACAGAAAACAAGTAAGAGAAAGAGAGAAACAGAAAAACAAGTGAGAAACTAAGAAAGAAAGTTTGAAAGAAACACAAACAGAAAACCTAAAAGTGGGAGGAGACAACACAAGTATAAAAGCCAAGAGAGGCACACAGAGAACAAACAGATAGAAACATATTGGGCCAGCCTGAGGAAGGCGAAAATACGCCGAAACGTCGCGAAGGCCCAATAAAGTGCACTGAACCCAAGATATGG
>NC_140559.1:72210651-72230217 GCF_057381845.1 Rhamphochromis longiceps | reverse complement strand
CCTGTCTTCCAAGGAGCTGTCTTCTTGTAGTCGTTTTCTGACAATCTCCACTCAAAAGGAAGCACTCAAAACGTGCGGCAATCCTAAATGGGCGTTCTTAAAGTCAGCAAAGAGGCACAGAAAAGAAGATCAGACACCAGCGAGGGAGGATAAGAAGGACAGACGCAACAACATTGTCATCCCCTATGTAGCCGGTGTATCAGAAAAACTCAGGAGAGTTTTCTCCAAGCATGACATCCTGGTGCATTTCAGACCCAGCAACACACTCAGACAAAAACTGGTTCACCCGAAAGACAAAACGCCAAAACACAGACTTAACAATGTGGTGTATGCTGTACAGTGCAGCGAGGAATGCCCAGACCTCTACATTGGAGAGACCAAACAGCCACTTCACAAGCGCATGGCACAACACAGAAGAGCCACCTCCACAGGACAAGACTCAGCAGTCCATCTGCATCTTAAGGATAAAGGACACTCTTTTGAGGATGCCAATGTTCACATTTTGGACAGAGAGGACAGATGGTTTGAAAGAGGAGTGAAAGAAGCCATCTATGTCCACTGTGAGCGACCATCTTTGAACAGAGGCGGTGGTTTACGACACCAACTGTCTGCCATCTATAATCCAGTTTTGAGTTCCCTCCCCAGACGCCTTAACGCCCACTCACATCCTGGGCCATCTGACCTCAGGAATTCGCATGATAAGGTGGGGCCAGGTTTCACAATGAGCTCACCCGAAACCCTGGCTGATTGGGACCCACACCCATTTTCACACCTTGGCTCAGGCGATTAAAAGATCATCAATCAGGGGGTCCTTTTGTCCCTCTGTGGGGGGTTACTCCCACTAGGTTTAAATCTGGGACTCTCCCCCATTTAACCTTAGAACTGAAGAAGCTTCTCGGATGAGAGGTGAAACGTCTTCAAGCAACTTAAAGAAGTCCAGACGCTTTTCTTTGCAAGCTCCTTTGACAATAAAGAGCTATAATTATATCTGTGTGGCCTGACTTAACCTCACAGAGACAAAGAAGCAAAGCTGATAAAAAACAATGGGTAGAAAGGAGAAAGACCCTCCTACTCTCCTGGCAGAGGTCCGAAGGATCTTCTAGGAATCACTCAACCATCCATATCTGTTGCTCTCTAAGGCTCTCAGTGTAAGTTACCACACCACCTTACCCCAGTAAGAAGAAAACCTCTTTTATTGTACAGAAAATCCAGGGTTAACCCTGAAGTGAAAATTCTGCTCCCTCATTCACCAAACTAATTAATTATCTCGTTTCCATCTTTTAGTAATATGAACTGAGAAAAGTCAAGCGTGCAGCTGCCAAGATGCCACTTGCCACCAGTTTGGCCATATTTCAGAGCTGCAATATCACTGGAGTGCCCAAAAGCACAAGGTGTGCAATACTCAGAGACATGGCCAAGACGACCACCACTGAACAAGACACACAAGCTGAAACGTCAAGACTGGGCCAAGAAATATCTCAAGACTGGTTTTTCTAAGGTTTTATGGACTGATGAAATGAGAGTGAGTCTTGATGGGCCAGATGGATGGGCCCGTGGCTGGATTGGTAAAGGGCAGAGAGCTCCAGTCCGACTCAGACGCCAGCAAGGTGGAGGTGGAGTACTGGTTTGGGCTGGTATCATCAAAGATGAGCTTGTGGGGCCTTTTCGGGTTGAGGATGGAGTCAAGCTCAACTCCCAGTCCTACTGCCAGTTTCTGGAAGACACCTTCTTCAAGCAGTGGTACAGGAAGAAGTCTGCATCCTTCAAGAAAAACATGATTTTCATGCAGGACAATGCTCCATCACACTCGTCCAAGTACTCCACAGCGTGGCTGGCAAGAAAGGGTATAAAAGAAGAAAAACTAATGACATGGCCACCTTGTTCACCTGATCTGAACCCCATTGAGAACCTGTGGTCCATCATCAAATGTGAGTTTTACAAGGAGGGAAAACAGTACACCTCTCTGAACAGTGTCTGGGAGGCTGTGGTTGCTGCTGCACGCAATGTTGATGGTGAACAGATCAAAACACTGACAGAATCCATGGATGGCAGGCTTTTGAGTGTCCTTGCAAAGAAAGGTGGCTATGTTGGTCGCTGATTTGTTTTTGTTTTGTTTTTGAATGTCAGAAATGTATATTTGTGAATGTGGAGATGTTATATTGGTTTCACTGGTAAAAATAAATAATTGAAATGGGTATATATTTGTTTTTTGTTACGTGGCCTAATAATTATGCACAGTAATAGTCACCTGCACACACAGATATCCCCCTAAAATAGCTAAAACTAAAAACAAACTAAAAACTACTTCCAAAAACATTCAGCTTTGATATTAATGAGTTTTTTGGGTTCATTGAGAACATGGTTGTTGTTCAATAATAAAATTATTCCTCAAAAATACAACTTGCCTAATAATTCTGCACTCCCTGTATACAGGCAGTGTGCTAGGGAGTCTTCTCATTTCTCAGCCTGCTGCCTTTTCATAATTAGCTGATATGAATGCCTTGTGAGAGCTACAGAGTGTAAAAAAAAAACTCATTCAAGTTTGAGTGAGTGTATGAGGAGCTGGGGAATTATCGGAAATGATTTGAGGGGGTGTGTGTGTGTGTACAGTCACTTATAAAAGTCGAGATGCACTCTTCAAGTGTCTGTGAAATGGCATGGCTTTGATGCACACAGTTGTAGCTATCTTACCCCCGCTTGGGAACATGGTGTAATCATTTTGGAGAGTCAAAGGCACTACAGAATCTGGGAACAAGTCATATTTTCAGGATTTGGAAAGATAGTATGGAGTGTATAAATTTGGAGGACTTTATGAAGAAGCATTTCAGGTCAAGAACAGTTCTTAATATACAAGTACTGACAACCTACCCAGTCCTCCACCTATACTTGTTTACTAATATATTTTTCCTTTTCTTGCCATTATACACTTTTTTGTCATCTTTGCTTGCTGTGTGTGATAGGTTAAACCAGGCCACAGACTTACTGAAAGCTCTTTAATATAAAAGGAATACATTACCCCTAAAAGAAAAAAACAATCACATTACTTCCCTAATGTGAAGTAAAATAAAATATATTCCAGTTTTTACCACTAATGACTACCTTCTAAAGCAGTTAATAGGAGAAGTTCACATTAAACTATGAAGTATAATACCAAGGTTCAAAAGAAAACTTTCTAAGATTAAAAAAACAAACAATGGGACTGGACAAAATCATAATGTTGTCTCTCACATGTACACAGAAGAAATACTTATCCTCAAGAGTTTCACTTCTAGGTAAAAAAGGTTAATAATAAATCTTAATAGTGACGCTTATAAATACAACTTACACTTTCCAATACATTACTGTTCAGAAGTATGCCAGATGACATACAAAGCAGAAAAGACACCATTCAAAGGCTGACCATGAACTGCAGTGTCCCAGGTTTTAGGATCATTTTTCAGGGTGCACTGTATATGCAATTTATAGCACAGCAAAGTACTGTGGATATAGAGAAAGGCTGCATACTAATGTATAACGGATAAAAATGTGTTTTGTGTGTGGTATAAAAATGTTGTTGTTGATAATTCTTCATAATGCAATCAGTAATTTTGTTTATAAAGGGCAGTATTTTCCAACTTTTTGGAGCCACAGCACATATTTCACATTAGAAAAACCACACCACCAAACAAAAATGTAACAAAAAACATATTGATAATTTTCTTACGCGCACCAGGTATAGCGGAATTGGCTTGGTTTATCCTCAGTATACCTTTTTACGTTCTTCTGACCACTACTCAAACATTGATATAGGCGTTCTTATATATGCAGCTAGCATGCTGAAAAGGCAAGTGTTTTTAGTTGTCTCTAGGTCTCTGTTCTCCATACCTCATGAACACCTAATATGCATTACATGCATTACACCAAGTCAGCAAAATATTCAGATTCTTCACATTTCCAGGGCATTGAAAAGTGGAATGCTGTCAAAGCTGTTTGCCTTTCTGAATAATGCACAATCACCCCTTTGATATCTGGGTTTAGGCTATAGGAACGTGGGCCTGTCACTCCAAACTCTCCAGATGTTTACACCTGAAAAGAACCCCTTGCTGTCACTTTTAAATACAGTAGCCAACTTTAATTTTCTAACTTGTAGGTTTAATCATTTGCAGGGGCAATATTTTTACTTCAACCACATAACAAAGTATTTTTCAGAGCCTAAACCTAACCAGGTGTAGTGTTACTTAGACTATCAACAAAACATGAATGAAAACCAAAGGAAGCAAAGTTTAAATACACAGCTACAAAAAGGATACAAAATAAGATGTACTGCACTAATCCACTAATGCCAGTGCTGCTTCATCTATTATTCATGTGCACAATATTTCAGCAGTCAAGGCGCATATGGAAAGGGTATATCTGGCACCTCTTTAAAGACATTCGTATCAGAATGTCAACAGGCTGGCAGTAACTGATGCTTTGGGAGGGATCACCTAAAATAATATAGGAATAAAACCAAACTTTCATGGAAACAAGTCTCAACTACAAAAAAGAAAGGAATAACCTTTAGACCTTTATTATAACATTGCTAGTTAATATGGTTAAGTGGCATGCATTATTTTTCCATTGAAGGTATGATTGATTATAATAAACTAGTTTGCAAAGAGTAAACTTTGATTTGGCTTTGGCATTTGTCTGGCAGATGCACATTACCCTGCCATGCCAGCTAAATTAAGCATGAAAATCAAGCTTGGATATAGAATTATAGCTTTAAAAAGGCTACATAAGGACTTGCAGGACTGAAAAATTATCCTTTTTTCTAAAAGTCTGTAAATGTGACCGGCAACTTAAAGAACAAAATTGTATTTTGTCATAATAATAATAATAATAATAATAATAATAATAATAATAATAATAATAATAATTATTATTATTATTATTATTATTATTGTTGTTGTTGTTGTTGTTGTTGTTGTTGTTGTTGTTGTTGTTGTTATTATTATTATTATTATTATTATTATAGGGTCTTTATGTTACAATATAAGGCATCCTTGAGGTGACTGTGTTTTTGATTTGGCACCATACGAATAAAACTTAAAATTGGAAAATTGAACAATAATGTTTAGTGTGTGGCTCTCACTCTTAGTGCTATAACATAGACGTGAAAGTGAGAATTTTGGGGGGGTCAAGGAATTCATTTCTGACTCCAGAACAAACTATACAAAAGGAGTGAGTCTTGGAAGTAAGAAATATCAGATTACATTATTTTGATTTTACATAATAAAGTGGTAATAATGAACATTCACACTTCTATTACTTAAGAAGTTCCCTTTTTACCCAAGCCAAAGTGAGGGAAGAATGTCAAGGACTCTGTTCCTATCCGAAAAGTCATTTGATTTAAATTTGTGATAAATGCTTTTCTTTTTTCTTTTTTTTCCTGAGCACTGTCTTATCTATGCGCCCTCATTATTTGATCCTTATTTATTAAGGTCAGTGAGATATTATCTTGCTGAGGTAGAAACTGTATTTGTGAACTAAGGGGAAGGAGAGAGAATCGTTTTTAAAAAATTCAAGGTACCGTACCAGAAATCGAAACTTTTTCAAAATCTACAAGTATGCAATTATACTAAGCAACATTTATATAAGAAATGCACCCAAAACATAATACTTTGCAGGGGTTGTTACATTTGCAAAAACGGTATAAACATCTCAATTCAACGTCTGCATAACAATGATCGCATGGCATTTTGAACATCCACTGACTGACTCTACATTGGAGTGAGTGTTTCTTTACTGTTAATCATTTTTACTTTTGTCTCCCGTTGATTTAACATCTCCTTGATTACTTCGTTTTTTTCCATTTTGTCAGTCATGCATATAAAACTAGGGCTACAATTAAAAGCATACTTATTGATTGACTGTCACAGGCTTCTAACGGATGATCACTGCTACCAGTGAATTTCAGAATAAATCATTCCATTAACTTTCATTATATTGATTATAACTGATTTTGGTGACACTAAAAGGCTTTAATAAGAAGCCAATCATGAAAAAAATCACACTCCATTAAACAATGTCTTATAGCAGCAGCAAGGAGTAAGCATTACTGTCTTTGTCTGTAATCTTACTTGAGTATCTTGAGGGGAATCGAGGTATCTTTGATGGCAACGATGACACCACCGTGGTCCAGATACAGGATATGATGCTCCTCCTCAAACACCTTTCAAAAGCAACATATTTAGAAATAACAAAAGGCATGACAGTCAAAGGCTAATAAACAATTTGAAATGATAGATATAATATACTTTTTTATCCTCTCAGATTCTCCTCAGTGGAAAGCTGAAATGGTGAGGTCAGAATGGGAAGAGTGAAGCAGTATAAAAGAAGAATTAAGATAGAGGATGTGTACCTGTCTCCACGTCTTTCCGCAGTCTGAAGAGATATACATTTCTTCCTTATACTCTACTAGCTTGGAGCCCAGGTTACCTGAAGGCACAATGAGGAATGGAGAATTTTATCAGGCATGAAGTGAGCCTTCATGTGGGGCAGGCAACAATAATGGATTCAAACTGTGTTAGGGATGCTAGAAAGGGAATAACTGAAGAGACAAAGTCACAAAGGTTGAGCGCTCCTCGAGAACTTTTTATTGCTGTGTGTGGGGGTTTTTTTGTTTGTTTTTTTTACATTTGGCCAAAAGGAGAGAATATGTTTGAATTCTGAATCTGCCAAAATTAGCTAAGATATAAAAAAGGATTTATCTCTTTCTCTGATCAAAGCTGGAGGCGTATATTTGAATATCGGAATAGATTTTCTGATTTAGTAAAGTTACGCTTTAAACCCGAATATCTTAAGGGTTTAGAGTTTGTACTTCTTTTTTAAATTAAAATGTAGCTACAATGTGTGTGCTTCAGTAACACGTCACTAATTTTAATAACTTTTTTGGTAATGTTGTTGCTATAAAGTTTCCAGACAACCAGTGAAGACCCCAACAGGTTATACAGACGTATGATGTATGTTTTGTGAAAAATTAATTTAGCCAATGAAGATGTCACCCACTGGTTTCTGGACTAATTCGGAAGGTTAAAGGTTATTTTTTGGTTATTTTTTTCAGATATCAGTGGAAGAGTGCTGGAGAAGTGGGCAGCCCTGGTACCTCCTAAATAAGAGTCCACGTATTTAGGAGCCAGGTTAAGGCAGGTACTTAAGGGGCCAGGATGTCTCCTTCTCCAGGCCTCTGTCATCTTCCCCCAACCTATGAGGGTCATACACGATTCCAGTAAGGACTCGAGGTGGTATACCGTAGGCTATGGTTATAGGGCCATACACAGTCCAAAATCAACCAGAATCGGGTTTGCCTCGGGAATTTGGTTGAAGCATGGTGGGTGAGTATTAAGTGTGTGAATGGGAATGTGCAAATGTAGTACCACTTAAATTAAATATAAGTGCAAAACAATGACTACAACTATGCCTTACAGTATGCATCCACTGATTCTAAGTACAGATTGGACAGAATAATAAGTTAGTGGGGCAATATCTGACGGTGTGCTCTGAATGCTGATGTGAGGTCATGTGATACTGTAGAGAGGGACACTTGTGTTGGTGAAGAGAACACCAGTTGCTGGTGGTGAAGAGCTGCTGGGAAATGGCTTTTCAGGCAGCCCATTACAAACCCATACCTGGCCTGTAAACTATGAAAAGAATAGGCCTGATTTTACTGGCATTTGTGCTAGTGCAACACTAGCATTTGTGCTAGTGTTGCCTATCCTGTCCTGAATGCCAGCTGGTTAATCCAGTGTCTATGCCAAAATCACCTCGACACCTCCTAACCCTCATGGAAGTCCCAGTCAAGTGTATTATTATGAACTTACACAAGGTAAGAGCTTTATTACAGGGGACCAAGTCAATTCAAATGAACTTATTCTGCTCTACATAAATAGACAAGAGCCTATTTAGGTCACACATATTCCCAAGTGGGGATTGTTTATTATAAAGTTGTGTGAACTGACAGAGGCAGAGCAACTTAGATTTACCATTTCAACTTCCTAAAAGCATGGAAGAAGGCGAAGCTTGTGTCTCTGGTGAGCTAGGTGAACGTGCTTCCCTGTGATAACCATCTCTCACCGGCTGAGAGTGCATATATAGCTAAGTTGCAACTGAGCTATATCTGATGCGTTTTTTCTCTGGGGCCAGGTTGCACTAACCTCATAAAGTATATTTTGGTAACTTTCCCAAGGCTGTCAGTTCAGTTACAACCCTATAGGCTGCAAAAACACCAAAGCAAAATGGTTCTCAAAGAATTGAAGGCAATGCTGGAGATGGGGCATATAAGAGTCACTCAGTTTCTGATATAGTCCCATTGTTCTTGTTGTGGTTGTGTAAGGGTGGGCCTAGCTTGGAGAGCATGGCACACCTTGATGCAGCTCAGTGTCCTGTGGTAACTGTGGGCAGGGATAGCTCAGTAGGTAGAGTGGTGGCCCCATGATCGGAAGGTCGGGGGTTCGATTCCCCTGAACAGCTACCCTAAGGTACCCCTGAGCAAGGTACCATCCCTACACACTGCTCCCTGGGCGGCCAATGGCTGCCCACTGCTTCACTGAATGAATGGGTTAAATGCAGAGAGGAATTTCCCACGGGGATCAATAAAGTTCACTTTCTTTCTTTTCTATATAAATAAAATTCAATTCAAAAACTATACTGTGTGTCTTTGTTTCTGTGAGAGTTTTTTTTTTTTAAGCAGAAATGGGCTTTAGTAGAAAATCAAAAGTGTGACTTAAATGGCTTGTTTTCTCTTTTTCACAAACAGACACAGGCAGCTTACTCACTGACTTAATTTCATTTTCAAGCCTTTTTTGCTTTCTGTCAGCAATGCCCCCACAAAGACAAATATAGTAAAGTATCCAATAAATAAAATTGCTGGCAGTTTAGTAAACTCCACCTTGTGTAAAAGTCCCCAGGCATGAAGCAGTGTGGCAGCAGTTTTATACTCCACCACTGCACAGACAGAAAGGAACAGCCAAAGCTTTTCCCTTGGTAAATTAACTGTATTTTTTCTCTAGAGGAAAGGGGTTTTCTTGCCTAACCATGCAAACTCTTTACATAAATACTGTGCAAAAATCTTGAGCCACACCTTATTTCTTTATATTTTGATAGGAAAATGGGAAATTGCTGGGAAATACAATATAAAAGAAAAAAAAACTCAAATTTGTTCAGTTGTAACAAACTTTATTCACCTTTATTCTTCAGCACAGCCTGAATTCTCTTAGGCAAGCTTTCTTTTTGTCATTCCTTTAAGTTGTCTTCAGGAATAGTTCTCCTTGATTCTTGAAGGACATTCCAAAGATCCTTTTGAGATAGTGGCTGCTTTTTCTCTGTTCTCTGCTAAGATGACCCCACACTGATTCAGTTACATTGAGATCTTAGCACTGGGGAGGCCAATACATGACTGGTAACGTTTCATCGTGGTTTTTTTATAATTAGGTATGTTTTTACTGCATTGGCAGTTTGTTTGGAATACTTGTTACACTGAACAATAAAGCCATCTGTGATGGTTTGGTACTGAATTTCAGTCAGTGGTGTTGGAGATCTTGTCAAACCTGATGAACTTATGAATACAGAAAACACTGTCTGATTTTGATCTGGCTTGCAATATCAAAAGTGCCTGGAAAGCAATTGGCTAATGGCCAATCATTTTTCAGCCCGATAATTATCCCAAACCCACTTCCAATGCTGTAAAAATATACCTGGATAGAAAAACGCACAGTTGAACACTATCACACATGGAACCCAGAACTTAACATTACTGAAGCAGTGTGGGAAAGGAAAAAAAGGCAGCTAACATCCTTGGAGAGTTTAGGCTGTGCGGAAGAATAAAGGTAGTCATCTCGAATCTTGACTTTCAAGCTAGACAAAATTGTACAAACTCTGGGTTTTGCCTTTTAAATTATATTTACATGATATTGTATTTGTACAGGTTTCAATAGATCGCTACACTGGCAAATGAAGACTCAAGACTATTTCATTGGATGGATGGCATGGATAGACTTTTCCATCTCACTTTATATTAGGGGCTTGCTGCTGTACTGCTTCCATGTCACTCTACCCATCCTCCTCATTCACACCAGCCCTTTGCATGTCCTCCATCACAGCATCAGCAAATCTTCTCTTTGATCTTCTTCTCTTCCTCCTGCCTGGCAGAGCCATATTTAATATTCTTTGTCCAGTATATCCACTATCCCTCCTCTGCACATGTCCAAACCATCTCAGCCTTGGCTCTTTGTCAACCTGAGCTGTCCCTCTGATACACCGATCTCCTCTGATATACTGTAAGTTTCGGGCTATAAGGCGCTACTTTTTGCACAAGCTTTGAACCCTGCGGCTTTTAGTCAGGTGCGGCTTTTCTATGGATCGTCCATGACTTTTGTGATATCGTAAGACGATTGTTTTGGTTGTTCCGCTGTTGTACGGCACTACGTTGCCTGGCGGAAGGGCATGTGATCAGACACACAAGAGTACAAGGGTACAAGAGTGGTAACACTGGTCACATGTCCGTCCGCCAGGCAACGTAGTGCCGTATGAAGTAGCGCGAAAAACAAACTTGATTAGCAAGGCTCTCAGCGAGGGAAATAGAGCTGCTGCACGTACCCTTGGTATAAACGAATCAATGGTGAGACGCTGGAGACGCCAGCGTAAAAAACTAGCTCAGTCCAAAAAGACGAAAAAAGCTTTCAGAGGAAATAAGAGCAGATGGTTTAAACTTGAAGACTGGATGAACACACAGAGAGCAAACGGGCGAGGTGTTTCAACTGTGCAGATCTGATTAAAAGCCAAAACAGTCGCCAACGAAATGAAGATAGAAAATTTCAGAGGTGGGCCATCCTGGTGTCACAGATTTATGAAACGAAAAGGACTGTCCATCAGGGCACGGACGACGGTGTGTCAGCAACTCCCTTCCGACTACGCAGAGAAAATAACAAACTTCCGCAAATTCACACTAAGAAATAAAAACAAATGTATTCCATCGGACCGGATGAGATCATAAACATGGATGAAGTGCCGTTGACGTTTGACCTGTTAATAAGCAAGGTGAATCAACCATCACGGTGAGAACCACTGGCCATGAGAGAACAAATTTCATTTGTGTGCTGGTCTGCACAGCATCAGGGTTTAAACTTCTGCCAATGGTGATTTTTAAGCGAATGACTGTGCCAATAGAAAAGATCTCTGCTAAAGTCAACAAGAAAGGGTGGATGGTGGAAAGCGTAATGAAGGAGTGGCTGCAAGAGTGCTATGGGAAGCGACCTGGAGGATTCTTTCCCCCAAAAAAAGCGTTGCTTGTTTTGGACAGCATGAGGGCCCATATCACAGATTCTGTGAAAGCAGCCATTAAGAGCACAAACTCGATTCCAGCTGTGATTCCTGGAGGCACAATGAAGCACCTGCAGCCACTCGACATAAGTGTGAATTGTGCGTTCAAAGTAGCACTACGCGTTCAGTGGGAGGCGTGGATGATGAGCGGCGATAAATCATTCACCAAAACTGGTTGCATGCGAAGAGCAAGTTTTGCCCAAGGCTGTCAGTGGATTCTGACAGCATGGCGAAGTGTGAAAACATCCACGATCACCAACAGATTTTGAAGGGCTGGACTGCTGCGTGATGGAGAGGGGGACACCGCCATGGCCCTTCAGAGGGTGTTCAACTCCGACACTGACAACGAGGATTTCTTTGGTTTTGAAAGCGACAACGAAGGAGAGAAGCGGAGAGTGGATGACGAAGCCATCCTAAGCCTGTTTGTTTCCGACACTGGAGAAGAGGACTTTGGTGGTTTTAGTGCGCAGGAAGAAGAGAAAGATGGTGGTGAATGACTGACTTTTCTTCTTGTTAAAGCTGTGTCACTGCACCTGAGCCTAAAAGGTAGGCCGAATCTATTTTTCTGGTGTGCTGTAGGTCATTGTTATACACTACATTTGTTACTCGTTTATAAAGCACAGTACATGTTTCGTACTTGTAATTACCTGTACTTGTATATATTAATCAAAGGGATGTGTTCCCAAACAGCCATCTCTTTCCTGATAATCCCCTTTGTGCATATTCTCTTACATATGGTAAGTAAACATTAAAACACCTGCGCCTTTCAGTCAGGTGCGGCTAATGTATGTACAAAACAGAATTTTCCCCTGATTTTAGCTTGTGCAGCTAATATTCAGGTGCGCTTTGTAGTCCGGAAAATACGGTACTCATTTCTAATCTTGTTTATCCTGGTTACTCTCAATGAAAACCTGCTCCCTACTCTCACTATAGATCAAAATGTTGTCTGCAAACATCGTAGTCCACAGAGACTCCTGCCAGACCCCAACCTGACTCAGACCTCAATCACCACAGAAAACAAGAAGGGGCACACAGCTGATCCTGGATTTAATACCACAGCCACCTTGAACCCCTCTGTAATTCCTATGACACATTTTACCATTGTTTTGCTGTCCTCATACATCTCCTGCACCACCCTCACATACTTCTCTGCAAATCCCAACTTCCTCTCAGCACCCTATCATACACTTTCTCTAAATCTACAAAGACACAGCCAACCCCTCTAGAAAATTCAAGAAACAAGTTACATAAAGTGAAAACAAGTGGAGGAAGCTCATAAAAAATTACATAAATAAAAATAGGTTTACTTACCAGCACCCATAATAAGACCGGGAGCAGAGTCTTTGGTGTGGACAGTCCCAGACACATAGGGGTTGTCTGCCCAGCGCAAGTGGAGGTGGAGGTGACAGTCCGGCTGCAGAGGAGACACATGTAGAAAGAACTTAGGAAGCACTCAGATCCACCCACCAAAACAATGTTCAATGTGGCCCAAAGTACTTAGAGTAAAATAGTGGGTCTACTGAATACCGGAGCACTCGCTCAGCAATATTTAATGAGTCTTACGACAGATACCTGATTATCCCACTGCAAACTAATCGCAGTTCAAAAGGGTTTTAGTTCTGTTAATCAAACTGTATTTGTGACAGATATTTAATGAATGATAATTCATTTCAAATATGAGAATCAGAGTGGAGAGTCACCAGTGCAAACGTTAGGCATTTTATGAATTACATTTCCACTTGTTGCTTCAAACCCTAATGCCGAGGATGTTGACTGCAGTTTCAATAGAAATGTATTGTTTTGCACAAAAGATTGTCATGAACTGTTTCTGATAATATATCAAAAACCAGTGTTTGCAAATAGCTGGAAAGCAAGTTTGATCTATAAGAACCTGAAGACTTGTTGGTTGCATCAGATCATTACTCACCAAGATCCATCTCTGTTTTATGAATTACAAACAGTATATTACATCACTTTGGCTCATTCCAAAATAGGGTTTTCAGTATGCTTTCTCATAGATTCCAAAGCAGTGAAGACAAATTGTTGGTTAGGTAGCACAGGACATATTCTTCAGCAGTGTAAGTTAAGTACCATCAGAGGTGTAGTGCTGTTTGTCTAAACACTGTTTTAAAAAATGTTAGTGTGTCTGACTTTACCTGTACCAACTGTACCTACAACTAGCTGTTTTACAACTACTCTTTCAAGAATTTCTGAAATAAAAAGAAGGCTGGCGATTGGCCTATAATTAACTAAAACAGCAAGTGCTGGCTTTTTAAGTAATGGTTTAATTTTTGCCACCTTAAAAGCCTGTGGCATGTAGCATGTTACACTGATCACATTTAAGATCGACGCAATCATTAATGGTAGGAGTTTTATAGGAATGGGGTTTAAGAATGGGAACAAATTAACCTTTTATACCCTATGTAATTTTGCCAGTGTCTGGCTATATGTGCTTTGTGCAGAATTGCTCAGTAAATATATAAAAATCTTTTAGCATCTGCACATTTCTTTGTGGTGCTTCGTGGAGCACGCAAACTACAACACACCGCATTCCGAAACGATAAACCTCTCCTGTGTATAGAGGTCATTTCTCTTAACCAGTCTCTGTCAGGTAATGGCTACAGCTGACAGCACGTGCCTGTTACACTGACATATAGATAGTAGATAGTACATCTGCTATCTGGCTTTGTCTATCTCTGTGAGTTGTGATGTCAGTGAGGCAATACATGTGATGTCAGCTTTTGAAATAAAGCCGCCTCTCTGACTGATAGATGTAATAACTGGAATCCAGGCAAGGTAATTCTGTTGAGGTATGGAAGAGGCTAAAGGGAAGAGAGGTCAATATCAGAGCGACCAACCACGGCTCAGAGATGGTAAATGAGTCTCAAACTGATATCTGTGTCCTACCTCCAGATGTGTCAGCTGACTGAAGCGATGGTTCAAATAAAAGAACAGACTCACACCCCCTCTATCTCCCTGCGAGGTATGATGTATGGATATCAGACTGCGGGTGACTCATTGCTCTTTGCTGACTAGCCTACCCCTACAGCAGCAACTTTCACAAGATGGATGGCAAAGCTAGGAGGGCATCTCAAACACATCCTTCAATGTACAACACTCATCCTTCCTTCGCTTACTTTATGCTTACACTCTGAACAACCTAGTCAACAGGTCTGAACAGTCTGATTGATTGCTGCTTGTGCAAGATTGCATCTGCACTTCAGTTTATAGATACAAAGTCTAAGCCAAGTGTCTACTACTACTATGTACAATATGCATGACTATGTGCAGTACTAACGTACTCTGTAAAAATCTGTATTGAGTACAGACTAGTTTGGTTAGATGGATGCTTACCGCTTTGCAACTGACAGGTTTGCCATTCATGTCAGTGGTAGGTGGGGCCAAGGGTTCCCAGTCACGTCCTTTGTTGTAAGTTATTACAGTTGCCACTCTTCCATCAATTTTCTGGTTTGCCAAGAAGACTCCTTTGATTCCACGTACCTGACAGAATGAGATAGATTTTTCATAGCTTGGGTTAATTTTGCAAAAAGTTATTTCTGTTGCCCTTTTAAAGAAATCTTTGAACATGATGCAAGTCATTTTGAAAAAAAATGTGGTATATATGTAACTACTGCTTAATCTTCTGTCAGCTGCTCCCTCTAGGGCAGGGGTGGAGGAACTCCAGGCCTCAAGGGCCGGTTCATTACTTGGCCTCTGGAGAACTTCAAGACATGTTGAGGAGGTAATTTAACCATTTAAATTAGCTGTGTTGGGTCAAGGACACATCTAAAACCTGCAGGACACTGGCTGTCGAGGCCTGGAGTTCCCCTACACCTGCTATAGGGGTTACCGCAGCAGATCATCTCATCCTATCCCTAGAAGGTCACCCCGAATGACAATCTTAATATATTCTACCATCTCTATCTCTGCCTCCTGTCTTTTTATTAATGTCACCATCTCCAAAACATACATCATACTAGGTCTCAGTACCCTCTTACAAATCTTTCCTTTCATTGTGTTGATGCATGCTCAATCATCCAGGTAAGGAAATCCCCCAAAACTGATTCTGGATGATCATGTTTACTGTAAACCAACACATACCAGTATGTAAGATTTGATCATTATCATCCACTGGAGCACAAACTGGGTGTCATCAGGGCTATACAACACAGAGTGAACACAATCCCCACGGATACAGCAGCCAGGGAAGCAAGAATCACTTGGATGTGCGAGGAAACATTTTTCCCACTGAAAAAATTACGTCCAGATGAACAGAATCAACTTTATGGGCTTTCCTTTTATTCTTGCTACCTCTCACAGAACAAGAATTTATGTTAACTACTAAAACAAAATGTGACACAGATGCTAAAATAAAGACAAAGTTGTAAATTCAATCAGCTGACTGACAGCAGCTTAACATTGGCTAATACTAAGCTAGAGGTCATGTAAAACAAATTAGGCTGTATTAGCCAAACCCTTGTATGTAGTTCAACAAGCAAAGGGAATGTTCTCTTCCAGCTGAGTCACTCAGTAGAACACATGTGGTATGGGATATCTCGCAGGATCTTTTTGGTGTAGTGGAAGTAGATCTTTTTTCTTTGCTCACTGCCCCTACTTCTCCATAACCAACTATTATTGCACCTCTGGGGATGAATGCGATAGCGCATGTTCCTTGACATGTTCCTGTATGCCTTTCCCCCAAAGGAAATGATACCAGTAATTCAAGAAAGAGTGTCTCAGCAGTGCCTCTCTCAGATTCTAGTGGCCCCTTGGTGACCAGCAAAGCTGTGGTATGCAGAGATAATCAGTGTGTTGGCAGTGAGGCCGTCCTCTCTGCAGGACCTCCTCTCTCAGGTGGGAGGGGAGGTGATTCATCCATGCTCAGAACTATGGCAGCTGCATACTTGCCTGTTGAGAGGTCAAACTTGGTAACCAGGTCTTCACCCACATGTGGCGGCAAAAATTTAGAGTGCTGGAGCTTCATATACTAGAGGCTTGTATGCATACAAACAACAGAACTTTGAGCAATGGAGCCAAAACCGACGCATTCTCCCATTCCAGTGCTCTATTGTGGATGTTTTAAAATTCCTGCAGGGACTGCTGGATAAAGGTCTTACCTTTTCTATCATTAAATTTTTTTGACATCTATATGTGCTAATCATAATTGCTTTAATGGGGGTCACAGCAGGTATACAGTGCACCAACTGAATCTTTAAGTCTGTATATATGAAGTTCCTTTCATATAAGACTACGTTGCTTCTTGCTTTGGGTTCTACAAAGCCAGTTGGTGACATTCATGCTTTGCCTTCTTGAACACAGTTTTCTGTTGGCCTCAGAGTTATACTATGTATGAATGTAACATTTACCTAAGGTTATTCCTGTGGCTTGTAGCTCTCTGAAATTTGAGCTTCTGAGTTTCTGCCTCCTTCCTTTGGCTTCTGAGGAGCAGAGGAGGCTGCTTTTTCTGTGTCTGGTGTGAGTACTGAATATATACATTGACTGCACTCAGAATGTGTGTTTATCTGACCAGTTGATTGCCTGCTTTGCTAATCCAGTCAGTAGTAGAGCTCTTTCTAAACAGAAGCTCTCCCAGTGGATTATGAAGGCTTACTGGCATAACGCTCCAAGAGTCTCTCTTTGCCTCTGGGTGTGAGAGCACATTTTATTTATTATTATTGTATTATTTTAGGTATTTATTCTGTTATGTTGCCCGGTCTTATAATAGAATACACCTTGAGGCGACTGATGATTTGGGGCTAAATAAATAACGCTGAATTGAATATGAGGTAATGAATGAGAATTGGGAAATTCAGGGGCTCTTTTTAAAGGGGTCATTGTGGATGATATTTATGCTGCAAACATGTTCAATTCTATCACTTAGAAGTGATCGCTCCTTCATTACCTTATTTTGTCCTTTCTGCTTAGTCCACAATGCACTAGGTCCCACTTAGGTCTGGTGGCTGCTTTCCGGGGCCTGTATATATTTCCCACACTATATGTGTTGTACCAAGTAAAATGACTGAAAAGGAACAAAGTGTGATGTCTGTAACTTCTGTTCCCTCAAGGAGCAGAATGAGGTAGACTTTCAGGATACTCCTCTGTGTAGCATAGCTCAGTGAAGGGCAGCTACAAAACTGAGGGATGACTGCGATGACAGGGTTGTGTAAGTGTGGGAAGAGCTGTGCATATGTCATCACATCATCTGCCTTAAAGGTGTGAATACAGGTGTCTTTGGCCAGGGCATGCAGGGGTGTGATAACCCACAATATACAGTATGTGTTTTACCTCATTGATGTCCTACAAGGAACAGAAGCTATAGACATTAACACTTTGATTTATTGCTTTTTTATGTGTGCTAGTTCAGTTTTTAATATTACCGGTACTGGTTTTATGTTGTAATCTAGATAAAGGAATCTAAAACTGGAATTTAACGTAACTTTGAATTCCAGAGTCTGAGTCATAATATCAAATAGAATATGCCGTTTAACCATCATTAAGGTTTAAACCACTGGACTGTTAAAGTTTAATTCACAGAAATCAATATCTACTGCATAGTTTTTGTGGCTGTGATATTGTTAGCTTTAGGTTCTGAAGATAAAATATAAAAGACTGAAACAATAATGAACAAAAACATTTAGACCAAGCCAGGCAGCATATCAGATATGTCTGCTTCTATAGCCTTCCTCAGCTCTCAGTGGCACTGATGTCCACACAAGAGAAACAAATCGTTTAAATCAAAGTACATAAGCCTGCCTGTATTCTCTTTGTACGTCTGGCTTCAAACCTCTTCCTGTCTGTATTTTATAGTCCTTCTGCTTCAATCTGTCTTTATTCATCCCACATATATTGTTCACCTCTCTATCTATATCTACAGCCTGTGACGAAAGCGCAGCCCAGAGCAAGGGATGACACATGGGAAGGAGGAGATGATCCACTGCCTATTCTTTCCCCTCTAACGCTCCCTCTCTCTTTCTTCCTCCACCCTTTGTGTCACGTCTTCTGTGCCCATTTATCTGGAGAAATTGGCAAAAGACTCAGGACATACACAAATGAACAAATGCATAGCATAGCTGCCTTGTAATGT
Organism: Rhamphochromis longiceps; assembly: GCF_057381845.1. Taxonomy (NCBI): domain Eukaryota; kingdom Metazoa; phylum Chordata; class Actinopteri; order Cichliformes; family Cichlidae; genus Rhamphochromis; species Rhamphochromis longiceps. Next base: position 72,211,796 of record NC_140559.1, on the reverse strand, counting down.
GAAAGTTTTCCTGGCATGCTTAATGTGGAGAAGAGTAAGGAATTAACGTTTAACTTGGGTTTATACAGGGAGTGCAGAATTATTAGGCAAATGAGTATTTTGTCCACATCATCCTCTTCATGCATGTTGTCTTACTCCAAGCTGTATAGGCTCGAAAGCCTACTACCAATTAAGCATATTAGGTGATGTGCAACTCTATAATGAGAAGGGGTGTGGTCTAATGACATCAACACCCTATATCAGGTGTGCATAATTATTAGGCAACGTCCTTTCCTTTGGCAAAATGGGTCAAAAGAAGGACTTGACAGGCTCAGAAAAGTCAAAAATACTGAGATATCTTGCAGAGGGATGCAGCAGTCTCAAAATTGCAAAGCTTCTGAAGCGTGATCATCGAACAATCAAGCGTTTTATTCAAAATAGTCAACAGGGTCGCAAGAAGCGTGTGGAAAAACCAAGGCGCCAAATAACTGCCCATGAACTGAGAAAAGTCAAGCGTGCAGCTGCCAAGATGCCACTTGCCACCAGTTTGGCCATATTTCAGAGCTGCAATATCACTGGAGTGCCCAAAAGCACAAGGTGTGCAATATTCAGAGACATGGCCAAGACGACCACCACTGAACAAGACACACAAGCTGAAACGTCAAGACTGGGCCAAGAAATATCTCAAGACTGGTTTTTCTAAGGTTTTATGGACTGATGAAATGAGAGTGAGTCTTGATGGGCCAGATGGATGGGCCCGTGGCTGGATTGGTAAAGGGCAGAGAGCTCCAGTCCGAAGGTGGAGGTGGAGTACTGGTTTGGGCTGGTATCATCAAAGATGAGCTTGTGGGGCCTTTTCGGGTTGAGGATGGAGTCAAGCTCAACTCCCAGTCCTACTGCCAGTTTCTGGAAGACACCTTCTTCAAGCAGTGGTACAGGAAGAAGTCTGCATCCTTCAAGAAAAACATGATTTTCATGCAGGACAATGCTCCATCACACGCGTCCAAGTACTCCACAGCGTGGCTGGCAAGAAAGGGTATAAAAGAAGAAAAACTAATGACATGGCCTCCTTGTTCACCTGATCTGAACCCCATTGAGAACCTGTGGTCCATCATCAAATGTGAGATTTACAAGGAGGGAAAACAGTACACCTCTCTGAACAGTGT